>NC_042962.1:17421226-17656226 GCF_901001165.1 Salmo trutta
TGTTAGACTACAGGGTGTTAGACTACAGGGTGCTAGACTACAGGGTGCTAGACTACAGGGTGTTAGACTACAGGTCACTAGACTACTGGGTGTTAAATTACAGGGTGCTAGAATACAGGGAGTTAGACTACAGGGTGTTAGACTACAGGTCACTAGACTACTGGGTGTTAAATTACAGGGTGTTAGACTACAGGGTGTTAGACTACAGGTCACTAGACTACTGGGTGTATATCTACAGGGTGTTAGACTACAGGGTGTTAGACTACAGGGTGCTAGACTACAGGTCACCAGACTACATGTCACTGACTACAGGGTGCTAGACTACAGGTCACCAGACTACAGGTCACTTGACTACAGGTCACTAGACTACAGGAAACTAGACTACAGGTCACTAGACTACAGGTCACTAGACTACAGGGTGCTAAACTATAGGGTGCTAGACTACAGGAAACGACTACAGGTCACTAGACTACAGGTCACTAGACTACAGGGTGCTAAACTATAGGGTGCTAGACTACAGGAAACTAGACTACAGGTCACTAGACTACAGGTCACTAGACTACAGGGTGCTAAACTATCGGGTGCTAGACTACAGGAAACTAGACTACAGGTCACTAGACTACAGGTCGCTAGACTACATGACACTAGACTACAGTGTTAGAATATATGTCACTAGACTACAGGGTGATAGACTCCAGGTCACTAGACTACAGGGTGCTAGAATACAAGGTGCTAGACTATAGGGTGCTAGACTACAGGGTGCTGGACTACAGGGTGCTAGACTACAGGGTGCTAGACTACAGGGTGCTGGACTACAGGGTGCTAGACTACAGGGTGTTAGACTACAGGGTGCTAGACAACAGGGTGCTGGACTACAGGGTGCTAGACTACAGGGTGCTGGACTACAGGGTGCTAGACTAGAGGGTTCTTGACTACAGGGTGCTAGACTACAGGGTTCTAGACCGCAGGGTGCTAGACTACAGGTGTCTAGACTACAGGGTTCTAGACCACAGGGTGCTAGACTACAGGGTTCTAGACCACATGGTGCTGGACTACAGGTGTCTAGACTACAGGGTGCTAGACTACAGGGTTCTAGACCCCAGGGTGCTAGACTACAGGTGTCTAGACTACAGGGTTCTAGACCACAGGGTGCTAGACTACAGGGTTCTAGACCACATGGTGCTGGACTACAGGGTGTTAGACTACAGGTCACTAGACTACTGGGTGTTAAATTACAGGGTGTATATTTACAGGGTGTTAGACTACATTGTGTCAGACTACAGGGTGCTAAACTACAGGATGTTAGACTACAGGGTGTTAGACTACAGGGTGCTAGACTACAGGGTGCTAGACTACAGGGTGTTAGACTACAGGTCACTAGACTACTGGGTGTTAAATTACAGGGTGCTAGAATACAGGGAGTTAGACTACAGGGTGTTAGACTACAGGTCACTAGACTACTGGGTGTTAAATTACAGGGTGTTAGACTACAGGGTGTTAGACTACAGGTCACTAGACTACTGGGTGTATATCTACAGGGTGTTAGACTACAGGGTGTTAGACTACAGGGTGCTAGACTACAGGTCACCAGACTACATGTCACTGACTACAGGGTGCTAGACTACAGGTCACCAGACTACAGGTCACTTGACTACAGGTCACTAGACTACAGGAAACTAGACTACAGGTCACTAGACTACAGGTCACTAGACTACAGGGTGCTAAACTATAGGGTGCTAGACTACAGGAAACGACTACAGGTCACTAGACTACAGGTCACTAGACTACAGGGTGCTAAACTATAGGGTGCTAGACTACAGGAAACTAGACTACAGGTCACTAGACTACAGGTCACTAGACTACAGGGTGCTAAACTATCGGGTGCTAGACTACAGGAAACTAGACTACAGGTCACTAGACTACAGGTCGCTAGACTACATGACACTAGACTACAGTGTTAGAATATATGTCACTAGACTACAGGGTGATAGACTCCAGGTCACTAGACTACAGGGTGCTAGAATACAAGGTGCTAGACTATAGGGTGCTAGACTACAGGGTGCTGGACTACAGGGTGCTAGACTACAGGGTGCTAGACTACAGGGTGCTGGACTACAGGGCGCTAGACTACAGGGTGTTAGACTACAGGGTGCTAGACAACAGGGTGCTGGACTACAGGGTGCTAGACTACAGGGTGCTGGACTACAGGGTGCTAGACTAGAGGGTTCTTGACTACAGGGTGCTAGACTACAGGGTTCTAGACCGCAGGGTGCTAGACTACAGGTGTCTAGACTACAGGGTTCTAGACCACAGGGTGCTAGACTACAGGGTTCTAGACCACATGGTGCTGGACTACAGGTGTCTAGACTACAGGGTGCTAGACTACAGGGTTCTAGACCCCAGGGTGCTAGACTACAGGTGTCTAGACTACAGGGTTCTAGACCACAGGGTGCTAGACTACAGGGTTCTAGACCACATGGTGCTGGACTACAGGTGTCTAGACTACAGGGTGCTGGACTACAGTGTGCTAGACTACAGGTTGTTAGACTACAGGGTGTTAGACTACAGGGTGCTGGACTACAGGGTGCTAGACTACAGGGTGTTAGACTACAGGGTGCTAGACTACAGGGTTCTTGACTACAGGGTGCTAGACTACAGGTGTCTAGACTACAGGGTTCTAGACCACAGGGTGCTAGACTACAGGGTTCTAGACCACATGGTGCTGGACTACAGGTGTCTAGACTACAGGGTGCTAGACTACAGGGTTCTAGACCCCAGGGTGCTAGACTACAGGTGTCTAGACTACAGGGTTCTAGACCACAGGGTGCTAGACTACAGGGTTCTAGACCACATGGTGCTGGACTACAGGTGTCTAGACTACAGGGTGCTGGACTACAGTGTGCTAGACTACAGGTTGTTAGACTACAGGGTGTTAGACTACAGGGTGCTGGACTACAGGGTGCTAGACTACAGGGTGTTAGACTACAGGGTGCTAGACTACAGGGTTCTTGACTACAGGGTGCTAGACTACAGGTGTCTAGACTACAGGGTTCTAGACCACAGGGTGCTAGACTTTATATTAACAGAGCAGAAATAACGCTGTTTTTATAATGCCGTAAACAAAGTGTTGTGGTATACTTACGGGATTCAATCATCTGGACTGACCTAGGGGACCCTGGCGGTACCTTCCCAAATAATGAACGCAGAGGTTTTGTGTGTGTGTGTGTGTGTGTGTGTGTGTGTGTGTGTGTGTGTGTGTGTGTGTGTGTGTGTGTGTGTGTGTGTTTCTCTGTGTCTGTGCTCTGTAACCTCCTTGGGGGTGACCTGTGATTGGGTTACCAGGGTTACCAGGTCTCTGATTTGTGTTGGGAACAGAGGCAGCCCTGACCACCAGGCACTAGTGACAGTCAATGTAAATAATACATTAAGGTAATTGGACACACAGTATTTGGGCACGTTTTTTAAATGTTTTGCAACAGAAATTGAAAATGAGTGTTTCTTATTGAATGAGTCCAAGTAGGCCCTCCCCGTTTCAAATCATTTTCTTCCGTTTGGTGACTACTGACCCTGGTTCTCCCTTCTGCTTGGCTTCATGTTGTGATGTTAGAGTCAGTGATGACTGCATGCACACAATCACACATAGCAGGCCTGTTACGCAAATGCCTATACACAGTACTATGTCTTTTTTTTTACTGCACTATAAAAAGAAAGTGCTATCTAAAACCTCAAAGGGTTCTTCGGCTGTCCCCATAGGAGAACCCTTTTAAGAACCCTTTTTGGTTCCATGTAGAACCCTTTTGGTCTCCATGTAGAACCCTCTGTAGAAAGGGTTCTACATGGAAACCAAAGGGTTCTACCTGCAACCAAAAAGGGATATCCTATGGGGACAGCCAAAGAACCCTTTTGGAACCATTTTTTCTAAATGTAGACCTGAGAAATGACAGGAGAAAGTAAATAAGCCGTGCATTTGTTGCTTGTGTTGAATGTACAGTACAGAACAGTACAGTCATTCTGCATCAATGTTGATGTGTTATCAGGATATCCAAGTCTGGGGTGCCTATTCTCTTCGCTCCGTTAGGTGTCTTGTCTCTTCAGATAGCGTCTCTGGGCTCCATAACTACAAAGCATTAGAAGCTGAGGCGTCCATTGATTTACATTGCACATGCACACGCTTAACAATTTCATTTACGATGCACAACAATACATTATTAACTCTTTAAATTATCTTTATCTCTAATATTTTCCCAAATACACATGAATCGTGTACTGGTGGTTACTAAGATAATTATATAGGTTCTAAAAATGGGTATCAAAAAGAACCATGGGAATAGTCAGTACTGGTGGTGAAAACATGGACACATGAGAGAGGCAGAATTCTGTCAAAGCAAAGGCAGACGCAAAGTTGCTTGAGATTATGCTGCGAGAGAGAGAAAAGCAACCCAAGCGTACTGGCGTTTTGTTCAGCCCTTCACAATGTCCGTTGCATCAGGGTCCGGGGCAGTTAATAGCTGAAATGGTATGGAAGTATAAGGCGAGACTTCACATGCATGGTGTACAGGCGCAGGGGGCCACACAAAGGCCATGGAATCACTCACAGATTGATTTAACCTGTTTATAAAGCTGCAAAACACGAGGGGATATTTATGTCATAGGCTTTAATGCAGGTCAGGCCTGATATATTGTATAACATGTATAATATCTTAATGTACGGTTGACACTCATGGAAGTACTGCATTTTATACTTTTGTTCATGGGGTTATTGACTCAGAAAGTGATTTCTGATTAAAAACATTCAGTAACACTTTATGAGCAGTCGTGCATTAATATAAGACGTTATGAATGTGTTTGCATTATATGAAAAGGTTATTCATGGGATGTGTTACCAAATAGTCTATATTTTCAATGAAGTTGTCATCTTCTGAGCCTGCATTAATATGGAATCGGATAGGTAAGGCCTTAGGCAGATCTAAAGTGGCTACAGTGATTATTTCGATATTTTATTCTCTAGTGAGCAGGTTGCTACCTGGTTGAAAGATTGTGTAAGTCTCCAGACTCTGATGGACTGAGGTTGTAAGCTGAGGTAATGGGACGTCAGGTGCTCTTTTGATGTGGACTCTCACAAGGAATAAGGTGAAGAAACGCATGAATGGATGAAAAATGAGGCCTGTCCAATCATTCAATTAGAATACAAAACAGATGGCGTAGTCTGTTTGTGCACGGAAGTTTGTGCACCCACACAAACACGCGTACAAGCATTCACGCACACGCACACAAACACACACACCATTACACACCCACACCACGCATAACACAATAGTGCCACAATCTATTTTGGCGACAGAATAACTGTCCTCGGCTGAAGTGATGAAGTGAGTGAAGGGGAGGCAATATCAATGACAATGACAACCGTTTCGTTATGATAAACCCCCCAAGCTTGGTCTATCTGTACATTACAATAGCAACCAAATAGGACCTTTCGCTGCAGTGGGCTAAATCAGGGTCACAAATCAAGTCTACTTTGAAACAAAAGTATACACCTCACACACATGGTTATGCGCTTAAAGAAAATAAGACACTTGTACCATGTCAGATATAGAGTTGAAAATGTATTACATTTTGAGTTTGCATCCCAATATTACATTTTGTACACAGTACATTCGAAAAGTATTCAGACCCCTTGACTTTTTCCACATTTTGTTACGTTACAGCCTTATTCTAAAATGGATTTAATAAAACATTTTCCTCATCAATCTACACAAAATACTCCATAATGACAAAGCAGAAACTGTATTTTTTGAAATTTTTACAAACGTATTACAAAGAAAAAACCTTACAAAGATACCTTATTTACATAAGTATTAAGACCCTTTGCTATGAGATTTGAAATTGAGCTCAGGTGCATCCTGCTTCCATTGATCATCCTTGAGATGTTTCTACAAATTAATTGGAGTCCACCTGTGATAAATTCAATTGATTGGACATGATTTGGACAGGCACACACCGGTCTATATAAACAAAAACTAGGCCATGAGGTTGAAGGAATTGTCCGTAGAGCTCCGACACAGGATTGTGTCGAGGCACAGATGTGGGGAAGGGTACCAAAACATTTCTGCAGCTTTGAATGTCCCCAAGAACACAGAGGCCTCCATCATTCTTAAATGGAAGAAGTTTGGAACCACAAAGAAGAATGTGAGAAACTCCCCAAATACAGGTGTGCCAAGCTTGTAGAATCACACCCAATAAGACTCGAGGCTGTAATCGCTGCCAAAGGTGCTTCAACAAAGTACTGAGTAAAGGGTCTGAATGCTTACGTAAATTGTATATTTTTTAAATGAATTTGCAGAAATGTCTAGAAACCAGTTTTTGCTTTGTCATTATGGGGTATTGTGTGTAGATTGATGAGGAGAAAAAACGATTTAATCCATTTTAAAATACGGCTGTAATGTAACAAAATCAAAAAATTCAAGGGGTCTGAATAGTTTCCGAATGGACTGTACATCACAAAAGACTGACATCTAATAAAAGCGTTTTACATAGAAACACCAGATTTTTTATGTTTATTTTTTTAATGCTTATTTATTATGAAGATTAATAACATTCCACCCATGAGGCCACTAGAGGGCGATTTGGTTATTTGACTGTAGGAAAGAGGTTTATGTTAACTCAGGTCTGCATTTAGGAGTGATACCCCTGTGTGACTGCCCTGTTGATTACCTCTCTCTGTCTCTTTCTATCTCCCCCTCCCTACTCCCTCTCCCTATCACCTCCTCCCCACTCGCTACTCTCCCTCTCTCTATCTCTCTCTTTCCTTCCCCTCTCCCCCCCTGGCAGCTGGTGAAGTCAACCCTAGGACAGGTGACTCAGGATGAGAAGATGGCCACCCTGCTGCTACCACCGGGTCCTGACAGCTTGCACCGGTTCACCCGGGAGTCCCTGGCTGCCGTGGAGCAGCGGATCGCTGAGGAGGAGGCCCGGCGTACCAAGCACTACCAAGAGGACCTGGGAGACGTGGAGCTGCCCCGGCCCCGGGCTGACCTGGAGGCCGGCAAACAGCTGCCACGCATCTTCGGCGACATCCCCGCCGGCCTGGTGGGCGTCCCACTGGATGACTTTGACCCGTTCTACTTCAAGAACCAGAGAGTGAGCACTGGGGGGTGATGGTTGGTGGGAGAATGAGAGGGGCTGTGTGGGTGTGTGAGCGTGTGTGAGCGTGAGGTGGTGGGTGTTTCTCTCAAGGGTCCTTATACTTGTGTTCGAATGCCTGTGTTAGATGTGTTTCTAAGAGCATGTCACTTCTTATATCATCACTGACATCGCTTCCTTTGTCTGTTGGACCTCCTTGAAGGATTTCCTCTTTAGTACCATTCCAATTACTGGAACATCTTCCTGTGTTCATTTATTCATCTGAACCAATTTCCCCTTCTGAAACACATCTCTGATGTACTCACAGTGACCCTCCTTATATAAAGCCTCTGAGATGGTGTGTGTGTGTGTGTGTGTCATCCGTCCTAATGGAAACTGGCTGTGCCCTTTGAGTCAGGTTGAAAGGATTCCCCATACCCATTTTTGGGCCCTGTGACTGGCCCTGTTTGGGCTGCTGATTCAGGATGTGTGTGTGTGTATGTGCACATGCGCTCGTCTGCATGTGTGTGTGTTCTAAGAACGCAAAAGGTATGACTGATTTACAAATAGAAGGATCAGGCAGACAGACAGACAGACAGACAGACAGACAGACAGACAGACAGACAGACAGACAGACAGACAGACAGACAGACAGACAGACAGACAGACAGACAGACAGACAGACAGGCATACTGATGATGGTTTACTGTTGCCACCATTATCTGTTCCTCACACAGTCCTTCTTCCTTAATAAGAGTTTTGAAATGGGCTTGTGTCCCCCCCACTGTGGAGACTGGAGGGTGCCTCATCAAGTCATTCTATACAGTATGCATTACAGTATACCTCCCAGAGTGGCACATTTTTGTTCCAGCCCAGCACCAGCACATCCATACTGAACTACTCAACTTATTGTCAAGCTGCTTGATGAGTTGAATTAGGTGTGTTAGTGCTGGGCTGGAACAAGAATGTGCAACCCTGGGGGTACTGCAGGACTGTAGATGAGAAAAACGTGTATTCCAGGATGTGAATATTAAGCTTTTAAGCTGGTGGATAAATCAAATTGAACTGACAGCTATGGCTGTAGTTGGTGTGGCATCAGTTGGATTTAAGTGATTTGAGTGTGTAGCAATTGAGGAAATAACATTAGATTTGATTTAATCAGTTGCCCAGGGAGTGGAAATTGTACCGGTACAGTATGTGAAAAGGACAGAGGCTAGAGTACTGGTTTAAAGGTGCTCAGTTTTAAAATTGGCCTTTCAAAATTCATCAGTCTGGAGCTTTGGTTGGTTTGCTGGAGGATACAGTGGGAGGCTGAGGTCTGAAGAGCTAGTTCTCCTGGGGATAGATAGTTCTCCTAGGGATATATAGTAATTCTGGGGGGTAGCTAGTTCTCCTGGGGATATATAGTTCTCCTGGGGATAGATAGTTATTATGGGGATATATAGTTATTCTGGGGATATATAGTTCTCCTGGGGATAGATAGTTCTCCTAGGTATATATAGTTATTCTGGGGGTAGCTAGTTCTCCTGGGGATAGATAGTTCTCCTAGGGATATATAGTTCTCCTGGGGATAGATAGTTCTCCTAGGGATATATAGTTATTCTGGGGATAGATAGTTCTCCTGGGGATAGATAGTTATTCTGGGGATAGATAGTTCTCCTGGGGATAGATAGTTCTCCTAGGGATATATAGTAATTCTGGGGGGTAGCTAGTTCTCCTGGGGATATATAGTTATCCTGGGGATAGATAGTTATTATGGGGATAGATAGTTATTCTGGGGATATATAGTTCTCCTAGGGATATATAGTAATTCTGGGGTTGTAGCTAGTTCTCCTGGGGATATATATTTCTCCTGGGGATATATAGTTCTCCTGGGGATAGATAAGTATTCTGGGGATATATAGTTATTCTGGGGGTAGCTAGTTCTCCTGGGGATATATAGTTATCCTGGGGATAGATAGTTATCCTGGGGATATATAGTTCTCCTGGGGATAGATAGTTCTCCTGGGGATATATAGTTCTCCTGGGGATATATAGTTCTCCTGGGGATATATAGTTATCCTGGGGATAGATAGTTATTCTGGGGATATATAGTTCTCCTGGGGATAGATAGTTATCCTGGGGATAGATCGTTATTCTGGGGATAGATAATTATTCTGGGGATAGATAGTTATTCTGGGGATAGATAGTTCTCCTGGGGATAGATCGTTATTCTGGGGGTAGATAATTATTCTGGGGATATATATTTCTCCTGGGGATATATAGTTATCCTGGGGATATATAGTTCTCCTGGGGATAGATCGTTATTCTGGGGATAGATAGTTCTCCTGGGGATATATAGTTCTCCTGGGGATATATAGTTCTCCTGGGGATATATAGTTCTCCTGGGGATATATAGTTCTCCTGGGGATATATAGTTATCCTGGGGATAGATAGTTATTCTGGGGATATATAGTTCTCCTGGGGATAGATAGTTATCCTGGGGATAGATCGTTATTCTGGGGATAGATAATTATTCTGGGGATAGATAGTTATTCTGGGGATAGATAGTTATCCTGGGGATAGATCGTTATTCTGGGGATAGATAATTATTCTGGGGATAGATAGTTCTCCTGGGGATATATAGTTCTCCTGGGGATATATAGTTCTCCTGGGGATAGATAGTTCTCCTGGGGATAGATAGTTCTCCTGGGGATAGATAGTTCTCCTGGGGATATATAGTTCTCCTGGGGATATATAGTTCTCCTGGGGATATATAGTTCTCCTGGGGATAGATAGTTCTCCTGGGGATAGATAGTTCTCCTGGGGATAGATAGTTCTCCTGGGGATATATAGTTCTCCTGGGGATATATAGTTCTCCTGGGGATAGATAGTTCTCCTGGGGATAGATAGTTATTCTGGGGATAGATAGTTATTCTGGGGATATGTAGTTCCCCTGGGGATAGATAGTTATCCTGGGGATAGATAGTTATTCTGGGGATATATAGCTCTCCTGGGAATATATAGTTCTCCTGGGGATAGATAGTTATTCTGGGGATAGATAGTTGTTCTGGGGATATATAGTTGTTCTGGGGATAGATAGGTATTCTGGGGGTAGCTAGTTCTCCTGGGGATAGATAGTTATTCTGGGGATATATAGTTCTCCTGGGGATAGATAGTTCTCCTAGGGATATATAGTAATTCTGGGGGGTAGCTAGTTCTCCTGGGGATATATAGTTCTCCTGGGGATAGATAGTTATTCTGGGGATATATAGTTCTCCTGGGGGTAGCTAGTTCTCCTGGGGATAGACAGTTATTCTGGGGGGTAGCTAGTTCTCCTGGGGATATATAGTTCTCCTGGGGATAGATAGTTATTCTGGGGATATATAGTTATTCTGGGGATATATAGTTCTCCTGGGGATAGACAGTTATTCTGGGGGGTAGCTAGTTCTCCTGGGGATATATAGTTCTCCTGGGGATAGATAGTTCTCCTGGGGATATATAGTTATTCTGGGGGTAGCTAGTTCTCCTGGGGATAGATAGTTCTCCTGGGGATATATAGTTATTCTGGGGGTAGCTAGTTCTCCTGGGGATAGATAGTTCTCCTGGGGATATATAGTTATTCTGGGGGTAGCTAGTTCTCCTGGGGATAGATAGTTCTCCTGGGGATATATAGTTATTCTGGGGGTAGCTAGTTCCCCTGGGGATAGATAGTTCTCCTGGGGATAGATAGTTATTCTGGGGGTAGCTAGTTCTCCTGGTGATAGATAGTTCTCCTGGGGATAGATAGTTATTCTGGGGATATATAGTTATTCTGGGGGTAGCTAGTTCTCCTGGGGATAGATAGTTCTCCTGGGGATAGATAGTTATTCTGGGGATAGACAGTTATTCTGGGGGGTAGCTAGTTCTCCTGGGGATATATAGTTCTCCTGGGGATATATAGTTCTCCTGGGGATATATAGTTCTCCTGGGGATAGATAGTTCTCCTGGGGATATATAGTTCTCCTGGGGATAGATAGTTCTCCTGGGGATAGATAGTTATTCTGGGGGTAGCTAGTTCCCCTGGGGATAGATAGTTATTCTGGGGATAGATAGTTGTTCTGGGGATAGATAGTTATTCTGGGGATAGATAGTTATTCTGGGGATATATAGTTCTCCTGGGGATAGATAGTTATTCTGGGGGTAGCTAGTTCTCCTGGGGATAGATAGTTCTCCTGGGGATATATAGTTCTCCTGGGGATAGATAGTTCTTCTGGGGATAGATAGTTATTCTGGGGATAGATAGTTGTTCTGGGGATAGATAGTTATTCTGGGGATAGATAGTTATTCTGGGGATAGATAATTCTCCTGGGGATAGATAGTTCTCCTAGGGATAGCTATTTCTCTTGGGGATAGCTAGTTCTCCTGGGGATAGATGGTTCTCCTGCGGATAGATGGTACTCCTGGGGATAGATAGTTGTTCTGGGGATAGAGGACATGTCAGCTGGATACAGTTGTGGGTCCTCACCTCACTTTCCTCCGCCTCCCTCTCTCTACCCCTCAATCTCTCTCTCCCCATCCCTCCTCCTCTCTCTCTTTCTCTCTCTGACTGTCCCTCAATCTCTCTCTCCCCATCCCTCCTGCACCCATCTCTCTCTCTTTCTTTCTCTCTCTCTCGTTCTCTCTCTGACTCCCTCAATCTCTCTCTCCCCATCCCTCCTGCACCCCTCTCTCTCTCTTTCACTCTCTGACTCTCCCTCAATCTCTCTCTCCCCATCCCTCCTGCCCCCTCTCTCTATCTCTTTCTCTCTCTCTCTCTGTCTCTCTTTCTCTTTCTCCTACCTCTCCTCCAGAGAAATAAGAGCTCCTGCTAATTTCCCAAAGGTTTTGTAGAGGAATGGAACAAATAAACCAAACCAACCTCTCATTGTTTACCTTAACCGGCGCAGGCCATTTGATAATCCAATAGGTCTATGCAAGCCCACACCGACAGACTATGAGAGAGTGGATAAACCTGCTGGTACTATATGAACTACAGTTTAAGAGATGTTTTCAGATGATTATGAAGGCTTGGGATGTGGACACATCTTGAAATGAGTCTGTTTTGAGGTCTAAATACATTGGACTAGGGTTGCAAAATTCTGGTAAATTTCCCCAGATTCCCAGGTTTTCCACAAATCCCTGTTGTAACATTCCCGGAATCAGGATGGAATAGGCAGGAAATGTAGTATTTCTGGAAAAGATGGGCTTTTTGGGAAAGTTATGCAACCCTACATCGGACACACTTTGAGTGTAAGACATTTTACAGAGCAGAGAGTACCAGCATGGGGGACTTGCAATGTAATCAGTGATTTTGTTTGTGTGCGTGTATGTGTTCGGGTGTGTGTGTGTGTATGTGCGCGTGTATGTGTGTATGTGTGTGTGCGTGGATGTACTGTCAGTGTGTTGCCACTGCAAGTTTATTGTACACGTTTATTGCCATGCCATATTGCCCTTAACCATGATGCATCTCTCTGTCTCTTTCAATCTCCCGCTCTCTCTCTCTCTCTCTCACGTTCTTCCTCTCTCTCTTTGTCTCTCTCGCTTCCTGTTTCTCCACAGACATTTATAGTACTGAACAAAGGGAAGGCCATCTTCCGATTTAGTGCCACGTCTGCACTCTATATTTTTAACCCCTTTCATCCTGTTAGAAGAGCATCAATAAAGGTTTTAGTACACTCATATCCTTTCTGATGGAACGCTCACAGCTCCACCAACACTTGTCTGTTTAAGGGTTTCAAAATGAAAATCAGTGAGCAGAGACTGAACAACATTTGGGAGGGAACCAAAGCCTTAGAATGTACTGTGGTTCAGTTTGTCTAGTTAGATTGTCATGTCATTGTCGTTGTAATCATGTTGACATTGTGTACTAATGGGGGTAAATAGAGACAGGGGAGGGAGCTGATCTGCTCAGAATAGAATCGTTGGTATTGCCTGCTGTCTCTCACTATCAGTGAAGAGAGGAAATGTCAGTCCCACTATTAGTTTGTATTGTACTGTTCTTTACGCAAAATCAATGAATGAGAGGAGTCTACACAGGACTAGACTTGTCCTCTGCCTCATGTGCATTAGACTCATCTTAGAGGTCGTACTCCAAAACAGATTTAATCTCAAGCTGTCACTGACTCATAGACTCAGTGGATGGTTACTGTTAGGCTATGTATAGACTGGATGGTTACTGTTAGGTTATGTATAGACTGGATGGTTTCTGTTAGGTTATGTATAGACTGGATAGTTTCTGTTAGGTTATGTATAGACTGGATGGTTACTGTTAGGTTATGTATAGACTGGATGGTTTCTGTTAGGTTATGTATAGACTGGATAGTTTCTGTTAGGTTATGTATAGACTGGATGGTTACTGTTAGGTTATGTATAGACTGGATGGTTACTGTTAGGTTATGTATAGACTGGATGGTTACTGTTAGGTTATGTATAGACTGGATGGTTTCTGTTAGGTTATGTATAGACTGGATGGTTTCTGTTAGGTTATGTATAGACTGGATGGTTACTGTTAGGTTATGTATAGACTGGATGGTTTCTGTTAGGTTATGTATAGACTGGATGGTTTCTGTTAGGTTATGTATAGACTGGATGGTTACTGTTAGGTTATGTATAGACTGGATGGTTTCTGTTAGGTTATGTATAGACTGGATGGTTACTGTTAGGTTATGTATAGACTGGATGGTTTCTGTTAGGTTATGTATAGACTGGATGGTTTCTGTTAGGTTATGTATAGACTGGATGGTTTCTGTTAGGTTATGTATAGACTGGATGGTTTCTGTTAGGTTATGTATAGACTGGATGGTTACTGTTAGGTTATGTATAGACTGGATGGTTTCTGTTAGGTTATGTATAGACTGGATGGTTTCTGTTAGGTTATGTATAGACTGGATGGTTACTGTTAGGTTATGTATAGACTGGATGGTTTCTGTTAGGCTATATATAGACTGGATGGTTTCTGTTAGGTTATGTATAGACTGGATGGTTTCTGTTAGGTTATGTATAGACTGGATGGTTTCTGTTAGGTTATGTATAGACTGGATGGTTACTGTTAGGTTATGTATAGACTGGATGGTTTCTGTTAGGTTATGTATAGACTGGATGGTTACTGTTAGGTTATGTATAGACTGGATGGTTTCTGTTAGGTTATGTATAGACTGGATGGTTTCTGTTAGGTTATGTATAGACTGGATGGTTTTTGTTAGGTTATGTATAGACTGGATGGTTACTGTTAGGTTATGTATAGACTGGATGGTTTCTGTTAGGTTATGTATAGACTGGATGGTTTTTGTTAGGTTATGTATAGACTGGATGGTTTCTGTTAGGTTATGTATAGACTGGATGGTTTCTGTTAGGTTATGTATAGACTGGATGGTTTCTGTTAGGTTATGTATAGACTGGATGGTTTCTGTTAGGTTATGTATAGACTGGATGGTTTTTGTTAGGTTATGTATAGACTGGATGGTTTCTGTTAGGTTATGTATAGACTGGATGGTTTCTGTTAGGTTATGTATAGACTGGATGGTTTCTGTTAGGTTATGTATAGACTGGATGGTTACTGTTAGGTTATGTATAGACTGGATGGTTTCTGTTAGGTTATGTATAGACTGGATGGTTTCTGTTAGGTTATGTATAGACTGGATGGTTTCTGTTAGGTTATGTATAGACTGGATGGTTTCTGTTAGGTTATGTATAGACTGGATGGTTACTGTTAGGTTATGTATAGACTGGATGGTTACTGTTAGGTTATGTATAGACTGGATGGTTTCTGTTAGGTTATGTATAGACTGGATGGTTTCTGTTAGGTTATGTATAGACTGGATGGTTTCTGTTAGGTTATGTATAGACTGGATGGTTACTGTTAGGTTATGTATAGACTGGATGGTTACTGTTAGGTTATGTATAGACTGGATGGTTTCTGTTAGGTTATGTATAGACTGGATGGTTTCTGTTAGGTTATGTATAGACTGGATGGTTTCTGTTAGGTTATGTATAGACTGGATGGTTACTGTAAACTCAGTCAAGTGTTTTTTTGTTCTATTTTTAACCTTTATTTTTTGGAATCATTCCATTGGTCCATATGGACGTCAAGCCTAAACTCTTTCGTCCCTCCACCACACTCCCCCTAGTCCCCTCTTCCTCCGCTGAGCCCTGCTATAAATATCTGGAGCGGTGTTTGCGGGTGTTGAGAAATACTAGGCTACCCGGACACTTTGCTCTTGTCAGCCCGATAAGCAGGTGGAATAGGTCATCTCTAAAGGTGTTGGGTGGGTGGGCGCGGGGGGGTAGGATAGGGTAGGGTGGAGGGGCCAGAGCTAACCCTCTTCTCATACACCCTATGGGCCCCAAGCGAGGGTCTGCCTCCAGTCCACCCACCTGACACCTATGGCGCCAGGCAGGGGCGGCTCTGACACAGAACCAGAGTCTTCCCAAGATGAGATGTCATAGCTCTGCGATGAAATAAGAGGGTTGGGATTGAGGATTTAGGACCGTATGACTGCTCTGCCTGATAGCTGTGAAGACGGCAGCATGAGCAATCACATACTAAAATATGTACCGTACATCAATCACATACACAGAACACGCGTACACACACACACATGATTCTGCGTCGGCTAGTCCTTTTGTGCGTGTGCCTATCTCTCTGGTCATGCCTGTATGTGTGCATGTATGAGCTGAGAGAGTGGTGAAAAGCGTTCCCTTTGAGGCGGCGTCACAGATGCCATGTGTCCTCACGATTGCTGATTACCCAGGGGTCCTTGGGCCAGGGTACATGTTTGATTATTAACTAGGGATCAATGAGGTTGTAGCCAGAACACACTTACTTTAAAGTGGGTACAGCACTACAAAGCTGTGATTGAAGTCATCAAAGCGAGACTATATAATATATCCTGTAGATTAAGCCGTCAGAGACCTAAGTAAGCATTCTATAAAAGGATGAGAATTCATGCAAAAGCTTCTGCCGAGATATGCTTCAACGACTCACAGTAGGCACATAAAAAAATCATCTGTGTACATTTTTCTAGCGATTTATTAACAAACCCTGTGATTCCAGGCTCTAGCAGCTTTTGGCAGCAGTCTGATTTGCACATAATGCTGAAGTTGACTTTCTCATTAATAGTGTGGGTGCTCTGGAAGACTCTGTAGAGCCAGGGTGCTTATCGTTATGGTGACTAATTTGAGTAAAGTGCTGTCTGTGAGTGTGGGAATTTGAACGAGCCGTCATAGTAATGCTTGCTCAGGCAAAGGGACTTATGACACGGAAGCCATTATTTTGACACCTCAGTTTTGGTAGGGGAGTCATTTGATTGTGTAACTGACCAGGGATTCAAACTCTAGTTGCCTGCTGGTAGCCCTCTGACCTAAAGCCTAAGCACAAGGTTACTCATCGCAAGGGTTTTTCCGAACCACCTGTAAATACAAGCAACAATAAGAAAGCAGAACGTTCTCCCGTACGAATAGCCCAGAGCATTTGGCGTAGCATACAGCAAGCCATTTCCAACTACAAATACAAATGAGAGAATTTATTCTATCGAGAGATGTTTGATAGACCGATATCAACGGATCAACATTGAAGTACAGAGCGATGTCAACTGATCAAAATCTTCTAAAATATAGGCCAAATTGAAAATTGGGGACAGGAAATCAACTTTCAAGTCACCTACTCAATTCCCCCTCACTAGCTGTGTTGAAGTTGTGTATTTAATCCGTTTTTTGAATAGACAGTTTGGGTTCCACTTGCCACTCTCCACACAGCAAGGCGGATGTTTTAATCTGCCTATGGAGTGAGAAGGGAGGGGCGAGTGGGAGGATAATGCTATTAGCACCATGGTGGCCAAGGCTAACCAACAGCTGAGGTATCATTTTTGCCGTTAATTAGCTTTCGCCCCAGCAAATAGTTCGAATATTTGTTCTGTGCTTGCTCTTTGCCCCTGTGAATATTTACAAGAGATATACTTACTTTGGACAGATATTTTCAATAGTATGTTTATTATTTCAGATCATTTTGAGTCATTTGGTTTCCTAAACATAGAAAATATTTAAACTATTAAAATGTACACTACACGCCTACAGTACATGCAGAGATGGTTTCTCAGACTAGGCTTCACATACTGTATAATTCTGTGTCAATGTAGCTTTTGATCACTGAAATAGTATGTAACAACAATGTTGTTACTTGGGGTTATTTTAGTGTTACTAAACAGGGATAAGAAGAATATTACACCATTTTTTGTTCTTTCTTCTATTCACTCAGTAGAGTGATATGACAGCAGGCAAACCAAACCTAAATGGGATACTTGGGCATAAATAATCACTACGAATTAATATTCAGAATAGTACTGTTGCAATTTATGTATATGTTGTTATTGAATCCACCATTTTCCTTAACCACGGGCACGTTATTCAGTCTGTTCATAATGTGCACTATTTTGACCAACTGTTGCTTCATGGCCATGTCGGAACCAGCGTATTGGGCCAAGTATGTTGAGTAAGTATGCCTTGTTCACCCATCATCTCTGTCTCTCAGCATTGACGCTAGCTTCTTCTGTGAATTCTCTCTGTGTTCTTCTTGCTGTTCCCTCAACCCTCTTTGACTGTATTGATCCTCTGTGCCCTATGTGTCCTGATGTAACGCTTTGCCAGGTGTTTGTTGCCTTGCCAACCACAATTAGCAAGTAAGTTCACGATTTTAGTGTACCCGGCTAATTTGCTAATTGCACTCTTGCTATGCTACATCGGAATGAACAACCATGGTATGAGTGTCACATACCGTTTATACATTCTCAAATTTTCATTAAAGGGATTCATATTCCAACCAAACACTTTGATAAACAAACAATTGAAAGCAAAATCAATGATGGAATGGGAATTATCATTCAGTTGAATCTTTATCTATCTATTTATCTATCTGTCTGTCTGTCTGTCTGTCTGTCTGTCTGTCTGTCTGTCTGTCTGTCTGTCTGTCTGTCTGTCTGTCTGTCTGTCTGTCTGTCTGTCTGTCTGTCTGTCTGTCTGTCTGTCTGTCTGTCTGTCTGTCTGTCTGTCTGTCTGTCTGTCTGTCATTCACAGTATAAGTTCATCTCACACTATGGATTTGCTGTTAGTCAGCGGCCTGTGTTGTATGGATAGAGGGGATTTGAGCCACAGACATGTAACCAACGTAGTCTAGTCTACCATGTTGTGATAAGCAACTGCCCTTTCTTTGAAACAGTCTGTCCAAAACCAGAGTACACTCTTAGAAAAAAAGGTGCCATCTAGAACCTCAAAGGGTTCTACAGCTGTCCTCATAGGAGAACCCTTTGAAGAACCCCTTTTGGCTCCAGGTAGAACCCTTTTGGTTCCATGTAGAACCCCTTTGACAGAGGGTTCTACATGGAACCCAAAGGGGTACTACCTGGAACCAAAAGTGGTTCTACATGTCCTATGGGGACAGCTGAAGAACCCTTTTGGAACCATTGTTTCTAAGAGTGTAAGCCCTCCAAGTTTACCTTTAATGAAGACAGTCTTTCAGCCAATGGAATCTGCACAGTCAACGCACTACCAATCGGCACGATCTGTAGCATGCAATGACTCCCAGTCAGTCACAGTCTACCTTCTTAACCTTACAGTCAGTAACAATGACAAAGACTAAAAGGAATATGGCTGTGCACTTCCTCCGAATGCTGCATCCTCCATCCCAATCTCTGTTGCCTCTGAAGAGTCTCTCTCTCTCTCTTAATTTATTTTATGTTACAATGAAGTGACACACTGGATTTTAATGCCCATTCTTGTCTTGATGACCTGCTTAACTCATCAAGGAGCACTGCTGTCAAAGAGCTTGCTGTCTGTGACATTCCCTTCTGCTTCACATTCTTACTGTCCTGTGACTCGGTCTCTTCCTAAAGCTGCTACATGTCTCTGTCTCTAGCCTAAAGCTGCTACATGTCTCTGTCTCTTCCTAAAGCTGCTACATGTCTCTGTCTCTAGCCTAAAGCTGCTACATGTCTCTGTCTGTCCCTAAAGCTGCTACATGTTTCTGTCTCTTCCTAAAGCTGCTACATGTCTCTGTCTGTCCCTAAAGCAGCTACATGTTTCTGTCTCTTCCTAAAGCTGCTAAATGCCTCTGTCTCTTCCTAAAGTTGCTACATGTCTCTGTCTCTTCCTAAAGCTGTTACATGTTTCTGTCTCTCCTTAAAGCTGCTACATGTCTCTGTCTCTTCCTAAAGCTGCTACATGTCTCTGTCTCTTCCTAAAGCTGCTACATGTCTCTGTCTCTTCCTAAAGCTGCTACATGTTTCTGTCTCTAGCCTAAAGCTGCTACATGTCTCTGTCTGTCCCTAAAGCTGCTACATGTTTCTGTCTCTTCCTAAAGCTGCTACATGCCTCTGTCTCTTCATAAAGTTGCTACATGTCTCTGTCTCTTTCTAAAGCTGCTACATGTCTCTGTCTGTCCCTAAAGCTGCTACATGTTTCTGTCTCTTCCTAAAGCTGCTACATGCCTCTGTCTCTTCCTAAAGTTGCTACATGTCTCTGTCTCTTCCTAAAGCTGTTACATGTTTCTGTCTCTCCTTAAAGCTGCTACATGTCTCTGTCTCTTCCTAAAGCTGCTACATGTCTCTGTCTCTTCCTAAAGCTGCTACATGTCTCTGTCTCTTCCTAAAGCTGCTACATGTTTCTGTCTCTTCCCAAAGTTGCTACATGTCTCTGTCTCTCCTTAAAGCTGCTACATGTCTCTGTCTCTAACCTAAAGCTGCTACATGTCTCTGTCTCTTCCTAAAGCTGCTACATGTCTCTGTCTCTTCCTAAAGCTGCTACATGTCTCTGTCTCCCTAAAGCTGCTACATGTCTCTGTCTCTTCCTAAAGCTGCAACATGTCTCTGTCTCTTCCTAAAGCTGCTACATGTCTCTGTCTCTCCCTAAAGCTGCTACATGTCTCTGTTTCTAACCTAAAGTTGCTACATGTCTCTGTCTCTTCCCAAAGCTGCTACGTGTCTCTGTCTCTTCCTAAAGCTGCTACATGTCTCTGTCTCTTCCCAAAGCTGCTACATGTCTCTGTCTCTTCCTAAAGCTGCTACATGTCTCTGTCTCTTCCTAAAGCTGCTACATGTCTCTGTTTCTAACCTAAAGTTGCTACATGTCTCTGTCTCTTCCTAAAGCTGCTACATGTCTCTGTCTCTTCCTAAAGCTGCTACATGTCTCTGTCTCTTCCTAAAGCTGCTACATGTCTCAGTCTCTTCCTAAAGCTGCTACATGTCTCTGTCTCTCCCTAAAGCTGCTACATGTCTCTGTTTCTAACCTAAAGTTGCTACATGTCTCTGTCTCTTCCTAAAGTTGCTACATGTCTCTGTCTCTTCCTAAAGCTGCTATATGTCTCTGTCTCTTCCTAAAGCTGCTACATGTCTCTGTCTCTTCCTAAAGCTGCTACATGTCTCTGTCTCTTCCTAAAGCTGCTACGTGTCTCTGTCTCTTCCTAAAGCTGCTACGTGTCTCTGTCTCTTCCTAAAGCTGCTACGTGTCTCTGTCTCTTCCTAAAGCTGCTACATGTCTCTGTCTCTAACCTAAAGCTGCTACGTGTCTCTGTCTCTTCCTAAAGCTGCTACATGTCTCTGTTTCTAACCTAAAGTTGCTACATGTCTCTGTCTCTTCCTAAAGCTGCTACATGTCTCTGTCTCTAACCTAAAGCTGCTACATGTCTCTGTCTCTTCCTAAAGCTGCTACATGTCTCTGTCTCTTCCTAAAGCTGCTACATGTCTCTGTCTCTAACCTGTCGCTGTCTCTGTCCCTTTCCTATTGGTTTCTTTCTTCTTTAAAAAATATGTTTTATTTGAACTGCACTCGGAGTCGGGGAACCATGTGGAGGAAGAAGAGCAATGTTTTGCCCCTCACCCTAGTTTATGCCATTTCCTGCTAATGTTTTGACCTTTTGTTCCCCCTTTCCCTTACTCCATACACCCGCCCAGGTACACTTTCACTGGCATTTACACGTTTGAGTCATTGATAAAGATTCTGGCGAGGGGATTCTGTGTGGGGCCATTTACCTTCCTGCGGGACCCGTGGAACTGGCTGGATTTCAGTGTGATTGTCATGGCGTAAGTATCTCTCTTGTTACAGTAGACCTCTCTGTATCGCTCCTGTTAGTGTCTGACACTCTACTTCCTTTGAACCTACTTCCTTTAAACCGGTCCTCTGCTTCCTTTTAAACTGCCATCTCCTTCCTTTTAACCTGCCATCCACTTCCTTTTAACCTGCCCTCTCCTTCCTTTTAACCTGCCATCTACTTCCTGTTATCCTGCCCTCTCCTTCCTTTTAACCTGTCCTCTCCTTCCTTTTAACCTGCCATCTCCTTCCTTTTAACCTGCCATCTCCTTCCTTTTAAGCTGTCCTCTGCTTCCTTTTAAGCTGTCCTCTCCTTCCTTTTAACCTGCCCTCTACTTCCTTTTAAGCTGTCCTCTACTTCCTTTTAAGCTGTCCTCTACTTCCTTTTAAGCTGTCCTCTCCTTCCTTTTAACCTGCCATCTCCTTCCTTTTAACCTGCCATCTCCTTCCTTTTAAGCTGTCCTCTGCTTCCTTTTAAGCTGTCCTCTCCTTCCTTTTAACCTGCCCTCTCCTTCCTTTTAAGCTGCCCTCTCCTTCCTTTTAAGCTGTCCTCTCCTTCCTTTTAAGCTGTCCTCTCCTTCCTTTTAAGCTGTCATCTGCTTCCTTTTAAGCTGTCCTCTCCTTCCTTTAAACCTGCCCTCTACTTCCTTTTAAGCTGTCCTCTCTTTCCTTTTAACCTGCCCTCTACTTCCTTAAAATATAGATTTTTGGCCTTTACTACTAAAACCCATAGAAACGCATTGAATAACACATTCATAAATGTCATAAAGGACAGTAAAAAAAGAAAAGTAAATACTTACTCGACTACTGAAAATCCCTGATATACTTCACTATACTTCAATCCTCTTTCTTTTTTAACCAATAGATGCAGTGCAAACTTTTACTTCCAACATTTTAGAATGCAACCTGAATTTAATGACCAATTACCGATGTTCTTACTCTTCAAATGTTACATTTTGCTTTGGTGGTGTGGGTGTAGAAAGCACCTTAAGTTGCTTTTGAATAATCTATTTTGCTCCTGACTTTCTACTGTGGATGGTCTAAACACTGAGGACATACGGCACCTTTTTTCTAAGGGAACAATTTTGAACATCCCCACCGTGCATTAACTGACTCACCTGTGAGAAAACCGTGTTTGAAGTAGGACTGTAGGTACGGCGCCAAAGGCTCAGGCAGTTTCCCAGTCACCCATAACAGCCTCTAAACCAATGACAGATTGTCCGATAGGGGACCTTAACCAGAAGCAGGTTCCAATGGAGTCATTAAGGATGCCTCCAGAGATTGGATTAAGTCCATCCCCCCCCCCCCGATGAAGTGTTGATTTCTCGTTTGGCTCCTGCAGCTTTATTTCCAGTCGACCTTGAACTGGAAGCCTCTGTGGGGTCAGATGGATATTTAGCAGGACAGGGACACATCAGTTACCGACCCCCGCTGCCCTCCCACTCGTGTTGACAGACAGGCCACCTTCCTGCCCGCCGCTGGCTTTATTAAATCCAGACTGATGACCAGGAAAACGGATACCCCCCCACGCTGATAAATATCCACACCCCCAACCCTGGGGGTTCCCATGGAAACGGATCGCATGCCATGTTAGCTATGAAGCTTTCGGAAAACTCACCTCAGAAATGTAATAGGGAATGGAACCACTTAGATCCAGAAGACTTAACATACCTCATATGAGCAGCACATGGACTGGCACCATATTAGTTTTTCAAAATTTTCTGGAGTCTCTTGATAACAGCACACATAACTGTAAAGAAAACTAACAGGAAATATATATACCTTGCTGTTTCTGTCCTGTTCTCCAGGGAAAGCTTCACTAAGAGGCAGTGAGCAGTGCTTAGCCTGCAGTTGTCTTGCCATTTTTTTTTTGTTGGTGTTTGACCAAATAACTGTAATTTGATCCTGCAGGTTGCTAACCGAATTTGTTAAAGTAGGCAATCTCCAAGCACTTCGAACATTCAGGGTCCTCAGAGCATTGAAAACTATTTCAGTAATCCCAGGTAAGAGGGAGTCTCCCCTTGTGCTGCAGTGTTACCAAAAAATGGGTTACATTGTCTATCGTCCAGTCCACATACTGTTACTGTACTGTACATGCCCCTTCACCCTCTTCCTCCTCTCTGTCCAATCCAAAGCCATCCTCTCTGACCCTTGACCTCACTCCAAGCCCCCCCCCCTCCTCCACTCTCTTCCAATCCCGGCCCATTCAACTGTTGTGTTTTGCCTGTCGTCGGTGCTTTGTCATTGTGTCTGCTTGACTTTCACTTGTTGCAGATATGTTACTGAGTTTGTGGACCTGGGCAATGTCTCAGCCTTACGGACGTTCAGAGTCCTACGAGCACTGAAAACTATCTCAGTCATCCCAGGTGAGAAGGGAGTTTCAAACACTAAGATACCACCCACCGTTGGAAGAACTAAACCCCGGCTACGTTCCAATATGTCTATACTAGCACCCTACTGTACTTAGGATGAAGCAATGTATTGGGCATGCACCCAAAGTGTCCTGCTAGTGTGGGTATTGGAACAGAGTCCCTTGTCATTCCCTTTTTGTTTCCGGTAATCAAACTAACCAGTGAGTGGAAATGAGACCTTTGAGTTGGGCAACGTCTGATTCAAAATGGAGGATTCTCACATTTTAGATTCTCAAAGAATATGTTTGCCCATAGTTTGTTTTAAGTTGTATTAGGCTTATGTACGGGATACGCATGGTTTGCATCACCTTACGAAATGCATACCTGCAGGCTCCTTCTCGACAACGCAACAACAATAAGAAATAAGAAAAGATAAGAATACAAACATAAACTAAATGGGTCAAAAGAATATAATAAATATTTTAGCTTAAGTATAATAAAGGAAGGCACAATTTATAGTCCAATATTAACACATGTATTGGGGAAGGAAGGGATGGGGGGCAATGTATAACGCACCATGTTATACATTACAAAATAGATGACAAACACCATTCCTTTATCAAAAGGCTTGTTGTTACATTGTTCCTTCTATAAGAGTGGTAGCAACCATTGTGTTCTGACTTCAAATTCATTTTGTATTTAGATGTATGTATGCCATTCATTTATTAAAAATACAAATCTAGTTTCTTTCAAGGCGTAGTCATGCATCAATGCTTGCATCCACATGCTGTATGCAAACACTTCGCTATAGACATCAACATAGTGAATATATAGTCCACAGATAAAGTTTCAACATGACATCTGGCCTTAAGCCCAAGGATTATGTTACCTCGTTATCTGACTCAACAGGTCTCATTCACCCTTAGTGTTTAACAGGCATGGGTATAGTCAAATACCACTTTGTATGGTAATAATATCTCCATTCACAACAGACGCTCCCATAGGAAGCAGGACATACAGTCCATTCAGAATGGATCTCTACTCAAATAGGACTAAAGCCCTTGTTTGGATGAAACAGGTGTAGTACCCTTAGCAACATATAGTGCAGTATATTTCTGAGCAGGGACCTTTATGTAAACTTACAGTGCATAAACTGTCCACTTGACCTGGCCAGGGAAATACCCTGGACCCTACTTTTTACTTTACGCTATAGGACCTAGACTCCTAGATTTACCTGGTAGGTCACTTTGGGATGATCTGTACCATACAGTAGCTACCCGGTATCTACTCTGCGGGGGCTAACTTCCATCAGTCATGGCCCATGTATTCCACTTCTTCCTGTTGTCGGGTGCTGTTGAGACACATGGTGCGTCAGGCTCTTCATGGCTGACCTCCTTTGGCCCACACCATCTTCTGGAAATGCCAGACTGGAAGTGACGGTTTAGAGACTGAATTCCTCTCTGTGTTCATACTGTACAGCAGTCTGGCCCCTCACACTACCTTTAATCCAACACAAATCCTGGCCAAATAGGAATCAGGATAGTGAGGTAATAGCATAGGATCAGATAAGCTAAATATAGTTAGCTAAGAAAAAAATGCTAGAAAATCTTGGAAATGCTTTGGGCACATTCTGAGACAGGGTTAAAGTCAAAATGTCAGTAAATTAGTCAGTTAGCCAGTCAGTCAGTTAGTTTGTCAGCCAGTCAGTCAGTCAGTCAGTTAGTTTGTCAGCCAGTCAGTTCGTTTGTCAGCCAGACAGTCAATCAGCCAGTCAGTCAGTCAGTCAGTTAGTTTGTCAGCCAGTCAGTTAGTTTGTCAGCCAGCCAGTCAATCAGCCAGGCAGGCAGTCAGTCAGTTAGTTAGTTTGTCAGTCAGCCAGTCAGCTAGTTTGTCAGCCAGCCAGCCAGTCAATCAGCCAGTCAGTCATTCATTCAGTTAGTTTGTCAGCCAGTCAGTCAGTCAGCCAATCAGCCAATTAGTTAGTTTGCCAGCCAGTTAGTCAGTCACTCAGTTAGTTTTTCAGTCAGTCAGTCAGTGTGTTTGTCAGCCAGTCAGTTAGTTTGCCAGTCAGTCAACAAGTCAGTTAGTTTGCCAGTCAGTCAACAAGTCAGTTAGTTTGTCAGCCAGTCAGTCAGTCAGTCAGTCAGTCAGTCAGCCAATCAGCCAATTAGTCAGTTTGCCAGCCAGTTAGTCAGTCACTCAGTTACTTTGTCAGTCAGTCAGTTAGTTTGTCAGCCAGTCAGTTAGTTTGCCAGTCAGCCAGTCAATCAGCCAGTCAGTCAGTCAGTTAGTTTGTCAGCTAGTCAATCAGCCAGTTAGTTTGTTAGCCAGTCAGCAAGTCAGTTAGTTTGTCAGTCAGTCAGTCAGTTTGTCAGCCAGTCAGTCAGTCAGTTATTTTGTTAGCCAGTCAGTTTGTCAGCCAGTCAGTCAGTTAGTTTGTTAGCCAGTCAGTTTGTCAGCCAGTCAGTTAGTTTTCAGTCAGTCAGTCAGTCAGTCAGTCAGTCAGTCAGTCAGTTAGTTTGTCAGCCAGCCAGTCAGTCAGCCAGTAAATCAGTCATTATTTGGGAAGCGTCTGTTGTCAATGACCATACATTGTGAATTTTTCGGTGCATTTTTGATCTCTCGAAAAGAAACAAGACAATGTTTCTTTCTGTAGAGGTTAGTTCGTTTTTGTTAGCTTTCTTTGTATTTTGAATGCTGTGTCGGTGTCTTCAGTTTCTGTGTGGCCTTCTTGCTTTTAATGTTCTGAATTTGTAACTGTACAGTTTATTTCATCCACGTCATGGTTAGTATTATTAGTGATGGGCACTGATATGAAAAATCGCTATCAATATCAGTTGCATTTTTTCAAACTAATATCAAAGATTGCAACTGTATGGACTTAACTTCTACGGCTCTGTGAAATTCAGACAACTTCTTGCTTATTGCCCATTGGGCCAAGGGTGAATGTTCTGGGGGCCTAACCTACCCAACCTGTTTGAACACAATGGGAATCTCGCTGATGGTCCATCAGCAGGCAGTTATTCTACGTTGAGAGCCTGTGAGAGGGCTTTGTGCCTGCAGAAACACTAATGTTTCCTCTTTTACATAAATGTGTGGGTTAACAGCAAGGATAAGCCAATATCACGATGTGCCTTGCTCATATCGATTACAAACTATATTTATATCATATCAAATTATCGATAATGGTGCCCACCACTAATTATTATGGATAGTGAGTCGTTGTATTGTTCCTTATACAATTATTGTAATTTTTGTAACTTGTTATACAGAGTGATGCACTGTAGTTAAGTCACTGTAAACAAGCCCCACTATACAGTATGTTATTGTAAAAAGTAAGAGACCACTAACTTCCAGAATTGTTTATAATTATTTTTGTTAAATGTTTAAATTACATATACATAATAACCATTTTCAGTTATTAGATCTTAAACAGTTCCTTATGATTAGACAGAGCTAGCTAACCAAAGATAGCTTCTATTTACCCTGTGTCCATTTCTATGACCATGTGTGTGCATGCTGACCTATTGACCTTGGGCAGGCTTGAAGACCATTGTGGGCGCGCTGATCCAGTCTGTGAAGAAGCTGGCGGACGTGATGATCCTGACCGTGTTCTGCCTCAGTGTGTTTGCCCTCATTGGCCTGCAGCTCTTCATGGGTAACCTGCGGCAGAAGTGCGTCCGCAGCACAGCGCACTGCGTCAACAACACCCTCAACACCAACACCACCTTCTTCTGCAACAACCGGACGTGGCCCTCGCTCAAAGACTTCATCGCAGACGAAGGTGAGCACTGTGCGTCAGTTAAACGCCTACTTAATGAATGAATGTATCATTTAGTTAAAAAGGCTGACCCTATTGAGAGCAAAGATCCCTTTTGCGAGAGAGACTTGTTGTATAAGGTGGCTTAGGGCCAAATGCCCCTCAGGGATAAACACCCCCTCCTGTAATTCTCATCATTCCCTGGATGCTACTAGTCTTTCCCTGGAGGCCACTAGTCTTTCCCTGGAGGCCACTAGTCTTTCCCTGGATGCTACTAGTCTTTCCCTGGATGCTACTAGTCTTTCCCTGGAGGCCACTAGTCTTTCCCTGGAGGCCACTAGTCTTTCCCTGGAGGCCACTAGTCTTTCCCTGGATGCCACTAGTCTTTCCCTGGATGCCACTAGTCTTTCCCTGGAGGCCACTAGTCTTTCCATGAGGCCACTAGTCTTTCCCTGGATGCCTCTAGTCATGCTCAACTAAAAATGGAATCTGTCTCATCTCAGCTTTGTAGATTATCCCAACAAAACAATATGGAGGTACATTGATCTAATATTTTGTCTTTTAGAAAAAGTGATATTTATCTAATCTAATGAAGTTAGATCTATAAACGTTTCATATACAGTACCAGTGAAAAGTTTGGACACACCTACTCATTTTTTTAAACTATTTTCTACATTGTAGAATAATAGTGGAGACATCAAAACTATGAAATAACACATATCAAATCATGTAGTAACCAAAAAAGTGTTAAACAAATCCAAATATATTTTAGATTTTAGATTCTTCAAAGTAGCCACCCATTGCCTTGATGACAGCTTTGGAAACTCTTGGCATTCTCTCAACCAGCTTCATGAGGTACACCTGGAATGCATTTCAATTAACAACTGTGCCTTGTTAAAATTTAATGTGTGGAATTTCTTTCCTTCTCAATGCGTTTGAGCCAATCAGTTGTGTTGTGGCAAGGTATGGGTGGTATACAGAAGATAGCCCTATTTGGTAAAAGGCCAAGTCCCTATTATGGCAAGAACAGCTCAAATAAGCAAAGAGAAACGACAGTCCATCATTACTTTAAGACACGAAGGTCAGTCAATGCGGAACATTTCAAGAACTTAGAAAGTTTCTTTGAGTGCAGTCGCAAAAACCATCAAGCGCTAGGATGAAACTGGCTCACATGAGGACCGCCACAGGAAAGGAAGACTCAGAGTAACCTCTGCTTCAGAGGATAAGTTCATTAGCGTTACCAGCCTCAGACCTCATCAACTGTTCAGAGGAGACTGCATGAATCAGGCCTTCATGGTCGAATTGCTGCAAAGAAACCACTACTAAAGGACACCAATAAGAAGAAGAGACTTGCTTGGGCCAAGAAACACGCGCAATGGACATTAGACTGGTGGAAATCTGTCCTTTGGTCGATGAGTCCAAATTTGAGATTTTTGGTTCCAACTGCCATGTCTTTGTGAGACACAGAGTAGGTGAACAGATGATCTCTGCATGTGTGGTTCCCACCGTGAAGCATGGAAGAGGAGGTGTGATGGTGAGGGGGTGCTTTACTGGTGACACTGTCGGTGATTTATTTAGAATTCTAGGCACACTTAACCAGCATGGCTACCACAGCATTCTGCAGCGATACGCTATCCCATCTGGTTTGCGCTTAGTGGGACTATCATTTGTTTTTCAACAGGACAATGATCCAACACACCTCCAGGCTGTGTAAGGGCTATTTGACCAAGAAAGAGAGTGATGGAGGGCTCTATCAGATGACGTGGCCTTCACAATCACCCGACCTCAAGCCAATTGAGATGGTTTGGGATGAGTTGGACAGCAGAGTCAAGGAAAAGCAGCCAACAAGTGCTCAACATATGTGGGAACTCCTTCAAGACTGTTGAAAAAGCATTCCAGGTGAAGTTGGTTGAGAGAATGCCAAGAGTGTGCAAATCAGTCATCAAGGCAAAGGCTGGCTACTTTGAAGTATTTGTATTTGTTAACACTTTTTTGGTTACTACATTATTCCATATGTGTTATTTCATAGTTTTGATGTCTTCACTATTATTCTACAATGTAGAAAATAGTAGAAATAAAGAAAAACCCTTGAATGAGTAGGTGTGTTCAACATTTTGACTGGTACTGTATAAAAATCTTACCAAAACTGTCAGAAAATAGAAATTTCCCTTAAATTACCCTATTAGGAGACTGAAAATTGATTTTTGAGGGGTAAAACCATACAAAAAAAACCTAAATGTTTTGCTTTCACCAAACATTTGCCAATGTGTTGCTACAGAGAGGTCACACAGAGGCTGTGAAGTAAAGAAATAATTCTGGGAAATGATGGTCAAGTGTAATTGAAGAGCACAGCCATGTGACACGCCAGATTAAATATTTTTGGGGAGCAAAAAACAGCCCCCTCGTCTATTCGAGATTTCCTGTACTCGATAGCTTTTTGCCCAAAATTAAAATACTCTATATTCCCTGCCACTGACACAATGTAATTAGACATATGCAATAGCGTGGGCCTGCCTCAAGCTTTGGTGACGTTGAGCTTTTACTCAAGGCTACGTGTGTTATTAACGTGTGATATGAAATGTGAAGTATCCTCGAAATATGAAAACATTAACAACACCAGAGCAGTAGATTATATGTTAGTGTATAAGATTAACATGCTGTAATATAGACCTGGTTTCAAACAATATTTGAAATCTTTCAAATACTCTCAGTTTCTGCTTTAACCTACCTGGAGTGCCACTTGGACAGAGTTTGCACTTTTGGGACTCTTCCATTGAGCCAGCCAAGCTTAATCAAACACAGGTAATGTAGTTGAACCCAGGTCTGGCTCACATGCTGTTGTAGTGATTGATGTTTCTTAACTGCACTAATATGGTCATGGGTCTCTTAGCTTTGGGAAAGTCTCACAGTTGTTGTGTGACGTCAACCAAACGTTACATTTAATTTTTTTTATTTAACTAGGCAGGTCAGTTAAGAACAAATTCTTATTCTCAATGACAGCCTAGGAACAGTGGGTTAACTGCCTTATTCAGGGGCAGAACGACAGATTTGTACCTTGTCAGCTCGGGGATTTGAACTTGGAACCTTTCAATTATTAGTCCAACGCTCTAACCACTAGGCTACCCTGCCGTCCCACTTGCAGTCGTAGCATAACATGTTTGCAGAGGATAATGTGTATCCTAGAAAACGGCACACACAGCAGTTGTTTGAGGCTCATTATGGACACACAGGACATGGCAGTGTTCTGTTCCATTGTCCTCTGTACTTTACTATCCAAACAGGCAATAACAGAGACAGCCCTGCAGCGATGGGACTACAAGGGTCCACCCTCACCAACACAAATCATTGCGTGCTAACCTTTGCTGCGCAACACTGACGTGGCACAGATGTTTAAATGGACTGACGTTCCTCTAATGGTGAATGATTGTCACATGACGAGACCGCATGACGCCTGACCATCATGATGTAATGATAGTAAACACCACAGCCAAACAAACAAAGCAAAAACAAAGAACAGCTCAATATTGTTTCCTGAGATTGCATCTATATTTTTTTCTTTAACACAGCAACGATGTATAGCTCATAAAAAAAGAAAAATACTTTTTTTCAATTTGTAAGACTCATCTTTTTTTGTGGGAGTCGGCAGCAACACAGTTACTGGGTTCTGCTATGCTATTCATTCATTCATCCCCCCCCCTTCAACTTCAAGCAGGGTCCGCTATACATCACCTTAAAAATACGTAAAATGTTCTAAGCAGGCTACTGGTCCCTAAAAGCTCGGGTGAAACACAAAACGATAACATTTTCTTAATTTGATAAATTATTAAAATCATACATCCAGTGGGTTATTTAAGGGTGGGCTGATTTGAGATCAGTGATTAATATAATACAGTCAATAAACAACTTTCCCCAAGCAGGGAAGGCTGCCTTTTTAGGACAAGGAGTTCTGGTCATAAGGTCTGAGTACCATTGAAATACTTTTAACGTTGCGGTGCTAATGCTTTTGGACACATTCAGCAATACTGGGGCAATGTAATCAAATAAAATACAAATCTTTCTCCCTTTTTCAGACAACTACTACAAAGTGGAGGGAGCTAAGGATGCCTTAATATGTGGGGACGGGAGTGATGCTGGGTAAGTGACACTGCTCTTTCTCCTCGTTCTATTGCTATAGAAAATATCAGTGAACAATAGCCAATAATTATGAATGTGCATCACTGTGAAGATAGGTTAGTACCATTCTCTATGTGCTGTAGCCAGCTCCCCTCTTGTTGATTTGATCTTGTTTGGCATGGTTAGGAACAAAAACAGAGAAGGGTTGGCGAAATACCAAACAGACCGGACCACCAGGCTAGTGTGATGGTGGCTTGTACTGTAGATGGTTTAACCATAGCCTCATGATCCATAGCCTCATGAACCTTAGCATCATGTTGTATGCTCTAGTCTAGTACATGCTGTTGAGCAGTACCAGAGGATGTCACAAAGGGGCCCTGAGGTTAGGGTTTAGGTGGCTGAGATGATGCCTGTCGCTGTGTAGCTAAGTCAACAGAGATAGCCTGGCTCTGAGGGTGTGAGTCAGCAAGACGGAGTGATGGCGACTGATGGTGACTCAGCTGCCCTCAGGCTGTAGAGAGAAGACACCATGGGCTTATCAACCACCATCCATCCTGTGAGAGCCAATAGGCTTTAACAAGCGAGTGGGCCTTGACAGTAACTTTAACTATGGTTGCGTTGCTAATATGCCAGAATTGGTTTCCTCAAACTATGCTTGATGAGTAACCTTGCATTGGACGGGAAGATGTGTTAGCACTAATGTGTGTTTAGGCTTTAGCTCAGAGGGATAATGCGTTTTTGAGTCATGCGGATTGACACTGGTGCGCTACACAGTAGGCTTGCAGGTCCAAGAAGGACAGAATCCCACAGTTTTTTGTAGATATTTTTGCTGTCATGATGCGTGCACCCCAAGTTATTATAGCACAGTTGGAGTAATGTGGATAGAAGTAAGCCCAGCTACGCCTCTCCCGAGCCCATTGAGGAGATGCAAAGATGAGCCAAGGGACCTAATTCAGGGAGAAAACAGGGTAAAAAATATTATTTTAGCCATAGCACCCTGGACATGCCTGTTCAGGGTTGGGCCTGGTTAGTACTGGGACGGGAGACTGCCTGGAAATACCCGATGCCGCAACCAAAAAATGATAATATATATACAGTACCAGTCAAAATTTTGGACACACCTACTCATTCAAGGGTTTTTCTTTATTTTTACTATTTTCTACATTGTAGAATAATAGTGAAGACATCAAAACTATGAAATAACACAAAAAAGTGTTAAACAAATCAAAATATATTTTATATTTGAGATTCTTCAAAGTAGCCACCCTTTGCCTTGATAACAGCTTTGCACACTTTTGGCATTCTCCCAACCAGCTTCACTTGGAATTATTTTCCAACAGTCTTGAAGGAGTTCTCACATATGCTGAGCACTTGTTGGCTGCTTTTCCTTCAGTCCGCGGTCCAACTCATCCCAAACCATCTCAATTGGCTTGAGGTCGGGTGATTGTGGAGGCCGGTCATCTGGCATCCACAACACTTTTTTGGTTACTACATGATTTCATATGTGTTATTTCATAGTTTTGATGTCTTCACTATTATTCTACAACGTAGAAAATAGTACAAAATATGGAAAAACCCTTGAATGAGTAGGTGTGTCCAAACTTTTGACTGGTACTGTATATATAAAAGAAGTAAGCCCAGCTTATAAATAGTCATTTAGTTTAACTAATAACTTTGGTGTGCGTCACTTTGACATTGGATAATCTTTATGTTTTAAGGATTGGGGCCAACAAAAAAATAAATAATAATATCTCAGAAAATAATGGTCAGTTTACAATTCCTGAATATATCTCCCACATTCACTGAAGAGAAACGACATTGACCTCAACCCAAACCTGATGTATTTTGGACCAAGATTTGGAATGGCGAAGGGATGTATTTTAGACTGAGATGGGAATAGCAATTGGGAGAACATGCATGTTGCATGGCTGGGGGTAAATCACCAAACGTGTCGGCTCATCACCCTGGCCATGAATGTGACATGCTAGTACACGGCTGCCCTCTGGATGACAGTATGAGGGGATGAGCCATGGGAGACTGCAGTTAGCATATCAGCATGTGACCTCTGACATCACTTGTGTACTGTGTACGTTTTAGGACACCCAGTGGCAGTTGTATCCACAGAAAAGAAGGCGAGCCTGAACACAACTACACTGAGTATGCAACAGTGAAAAATGTGTCCATGAAGTGTGGCACCTTTCTTAGCCATTAAGCAACAACATTATAGTCACTTTCAGGGAGGATAAAGGGAGCATCTTTAATATTCGTCAAGTTAACATCAGATGGCAACTTTCCCAATCATTCTAATGTTGTTCTGAGACATTCTGAATCCCATTCTCAGCCCAACTACTCATCAAACGAATGTACTTTACATAGACATGGAATTAATGAATGCCCTCAACACTAACATGACCCGTCCTGCCAACACTCTAATCCTGTAACGCCAAGTGATTTTGGAGCAACGAGCAGGAGTGGCAGGAGAGGAGTGCCAGGGCTAAGATCTAGAGTTTTACAAAAGTAAAAAATACCTATCTGTATTCTGTTGGGTGCCAAGCTCTAATGTGCCACACGGTTTCCGTTTTGCTCCATCCACAAACACAGACAAAATAGTCCCCACTTTCAATTTAATCTCCTACTTTTATACTTACAAAATAATTATGGAAAATGAATACCAACGACATTTCATCCATGTCTTTTCCAGGCAATCACACAGGCAGTCTCCATCTTTTATGAGCAAAGCATGCACTGTCAAATGCAAGCCTCTTCCAATGCCCTCAATGACGCGTGATGCTAGCTCATGCTTTCAACACCCCCCCACCACAAATGGTAAAAAAAATCAAATCAAATGTATTTATAAAGCCCTTCTTACATCAGCTGATATCTCAAAGTGCTGTACAGAAAACCAGCCTAAAACCCCAAACAGCAAGCAATGCAGGTGTAGAAGCACGGTGGCTAGGAAAAAAAAAAATCTTTAAAAAGCTGCTGTAATTGATACCGTGATATTTCAACATTCTAATCTTCCATCCCCCCTCTTTTCTTTTTAAAAATTCCTGTGAGACTGGGAATCTATTGAAGATCTAATGGAAAGTAGGAAAGACATACAGGTTGTGAGTTATTGGGCGGATGCCTAAAGGGAGAGCAGAGTAATGGTCCCTTGGGGTGAGTTATGGCGGGCTGGGGACATGGTAAATGTAACATCTGCCTCCAGCCACACGGAGACAAAGGACATATTTGTCTGTCTCTCTGAGAGATAACAGCCAATCCAATCGCACGCTCCAGCTTGTGTCCACGAATGATAAAACAGCCAGGCTCCAAGCTTTGTCTGTCTGGTGCATGGTGATTGGTCAGCAAACTCCAAAGCTCTGATTTATGCAACGTTCACGTACTTGTCGGAATTAGGAAACTCCGACTTGCTAACTGGTTGTAGTTATATATGTTCCACGTTCAACCAGTTAGCAAGTCGGAAATTATCAAGTTTTCTAGTTCCGACTAACACGTGAACACGGCATATATCAGCTTTGGAGTTTGGTGACCAGTTAGTCGCCATATTTTAGCCATTGATTCAATTTAAATGGAACATTAAAGGTATTAAATACTGTGGCCTTACATGGCCTTAAATAATGTCTCACCTTCATTTTTTGTGCTATGATTTCTTACTCTTTAACAAAATGCCAAACACCCATCTAAGTGGTCAAAGGATGGAACTGCCTCGAAAATATTGAGCGAAATACACTATATATACAATGGTATGTGGACACCCCTTCAAATTAGTGGATTTGGCTATTTCAGCCACACCCATTGCTGACAGGTGTATAAAATCGAGCACACACCTATGCAATCTCCATGGACAAAGATTGGCAGTACAATGATCTTACTTTCAACGTGGCACCGTCATAGGATGCCACCTTTCCGACAAGTCAGTTCGTAAAATTTCTGCCCTGCTAGGGCTGCCCTGGTCAACAGTAAGTGCTGTTATTGTGAAGTCTAGGACAACGGCTCAGCTGCAAATTGGTAGGCTACACAAACTCACAGAACAGGACTGCTGAGTGCTGAAGCGAGTAGCGTGTGAAAAACACTCACTACTGAGTTCCAAACTGCCTCTGGAAGCAACGTCAGCACAAGAACTGTTTGTCTGGAGCTTCATGAGAAGGGATTCCATGGCCGAGCAGCCGCACACAAGCCTAAGATCACCATGCGCAATGCCAAGCATCAGCTGGTGTAGTGTAATGCTCGACGCCATTGGACTCTGGAGCAGTGGAAACGTGTTCTCTGGAGTGATGAATCACGCTTCACCATCTGACAGTCCGACGGATGAATCTGGGTTTGGCGGATGCCAGGAGAACGCTACCTGCCCCAATGCGGAGTGACGACTGTAAAGTTTGGTAGAGGAGGAATAATAGTCTGGGGCTGTTTTTTATGGTTCGGGCTAGGCCCCTTAGTTCCAGTGAAGAGAAATCTTAACATTACAGCATACAATGATATTCTAGATGATTCTGTGTTTCCAACTTTGTGGCAACAGTTTGGGGAAGGCCCTTTCCTGTTTCAGCATGACAATGCCCCCATGCACAAAGCGAGGTCCATACAGAAATGTTTTGTCGAGATCGGTGTGGAAGAACCTGACTGGCCTGCACAGAACCCAGACCTCAACTCCGTCGAACACTACGAGCCAGGCCTAATCGCCCAATATCAGTCCCCGACCTCAAAGTTCCAACATCTAGTGGAATGCCTTGCCAGAAGAGTGGAGGCTGTTATAGCAGCAAAGGGGGGGACAACTCCATATTAATGCCCATAATTTTGGAATGAGATATTCGATGAGCAGGTGTCCACATACTTTTGGTCATGTAGTGTAAATAATATATGTTATTTTTCTGTAGAGATGAACTGAGATGAAATGTTAAACGCTATTTGTGAGCTTGTATTGACACAACACCCTTTATGATAAATACATGGCAGACAATGGTATTTGTTTGTCTCTGTGGTGTTTATTTACTGGTCTGGCTACCTGTGTCTCATAGTGTCAATAAATGTCTGTAGAAATCAATGCTCCCATAGGCTCGTCTCACATTCAGCTGGTCACTGGCTGTCACTCACTGGAACCTTTTGCTGTCAATCAAAATGGACATGGATCTGGGCCAATATTTATCAAACTTCTGAGAAAAAAATGCTTGATGACTAGTTCCATAGAACTACTACTTTAGAAATCAAGGGACAAAATGCATCAAAGCGAATCCTGTCCCTTATCAAACTGAAAAAAATAAACATTCTATTTAATATCCCTTCCAAGACAAAATCTCTGTCATAGATTGGCACCTACATTTAGGCTGGTTTCACTCAGTACAAATACAATTGACATGAGCAGTTATATCTGGCATTCCAAATGGGGGTGTAGGGGTGTGTGTGTGTGGGGGGTGGAGAGGCAGCGGGAGGGGGGCTAGTGGGTTTGCCCCTCCACTTTAGTCACATTTGATCCTTTTTAAGCTTTTTGGCTTCACTCTAATGGCTTTGTTAATGGCTACCCTGACTGCAAAGTGAAGATTATTGCCTCTCACTTACGATCCACCTTTTTGCTCTCCCCCACCCTAGGCTCTCTGTATGTGCCATGTTCTTAACTCCTTTTATTTTTCTGACTCCAGTTCTACTTGATGAGTCATCAAATTGAATGTAACAGCTCGCTAATTGCATTTATATCAAGTGCGAGTTGAAGGGCCTTTATTTTTGTCGATACTAATGCTGGCTAGCTTTGCTGTTAACATTTTTTTGAATGACATTATCACTGGCCTATATCGTTAGGGTGGCGATTCAGAGCAACTTCACGGAATACTTTAAGATAGTCCAAGGGTATGCTAACAATTGCGCCGTTATTGCCCAGTTATGATACCAGCTGAAGGACTCCTTTGATGATTTGGTCTTTTCTTAGTACTGTAAATATTCTTATTATAAAAACCCATCAGTGAAGCATGTATTACACTGCTAATTACAGAGTGTAAAATGATGTTCATTAACATAGGAGATAGTATAAATAAACTGTAAGTAGGATGTATTTTAGATGCTTTAAATGTTACATGAGTATGTCCGCCTCCTATTTTTTTATTTTTTATAATTTTTTTATTTTTATTTATTTATTTATTTCACCTTTATTTAACCAGGTAGGCAAGTTGAGAACAAGTTCTCATTTACAATTGCGACCTGGCCAAGATAAAGCAAAGCAGTTCGACAACATACAACAACACAGAGTTACACATGGAGTAAACAACATACAGTCAATAATACAGTAGAAAAAAAATAAAATAAGACTATATACAATGTGAGCAAATGATGTGAGATAAGGGAGGTAAAAGCAAAAAAATGCCATGGTGGCAAAGTAAATAAAGTATAGCAAGAAAAACACTGACCCGGTTCAGCTCAAAATAGCCCATTGGAAACAGAATAGTAATAGTCATATGATGCTTGATTGATTGTTTGTTTCTCCAGACCTTTTACATTATTGCTAATTGACCTAAGAGAACTCAAAAATCTATGAAATAATTATGCAAGGAAACTAAACTGTTTTGTAAATGCATGAATAACATAGGAAATATTGTATGGCATTTTAACCTAATCAGACAATCCGTCCTAATCTACACAAGCTACACTGGAAACAAGAAAAGGCATAAAATACCACACAAATCATGACAAACCAATCATATTACCTGCCTCAACTGAACTCATCCAATCCCTGAGAGACCAATCCACATCCTCAGGAGAGGTCACACAAAACAATCTCCATGGGCTACAACATCCTGGATACTGTTGCTATAGAAATGTTAAGTACTTTCATTCTCATAGACCTCAGTCCTAGAACTCTCTAATATTAGGCTAACTGGTTGTAATGTCAACTTTTGTTTTTCTTAATGGTTTAGGATGAAGAAATAATGTTTTTGTGAGATGAGAGGGCCTAGCGTTATGGATGCCTTGAGCAGATAGACATGTAATTCAGAAAACAAATGAAACTTTAATTTCCAGTGAATATTGTAATTTTGTTAAAACACTTCTTATGGAGTGACAAAATACATATCCAAACTATTCATTTTCATTCTTGACGTACACATTGCGAACATCATTATTTCCAGTGTAGTTCTCCTTTCTTGCTGATTGTCATCCTCTTTTGCTGATGTGTTCACTCTGCCTGTATCAGTGCCTGAGTAGGAAGTGTGGTTGTGTAAGAGCTAAAGCCTATTGCAGAGTTCTTCATCACGATCCAGTTCATACAGCAAACAGAAGAAAATGGACTAAAACAGGGAGGGACAACCTCGATTTGACCAATAAGAAACACGCATTTACATTTTCCACTTCAAAATTTTCAAAAATATTTTCCTTTGCAAGCTTTAATGAAGGACTCAGCCTGGCTATTCCTAGCCTGTGGTTGGTCACTCGGTGAAGCAGCCAGGGCAGAATCATGGATCATATTCACTAGGGCACACAATAGTAAACTAAAATGAACATTTCTTGTTGGACACTTCTAGGTAGCCCCTCCCTGTTTCAGTTAGTTTTCTTCCATTTGGTGCCTAAAGAACAGTGACTTGGTAAACCTGGGCATAAATCTGAGCAGTGAGAACATCAGGTCTAGGAGGGCACCTTCCTCTCCCCGCCAGGCTTTGAAGCCTTCCCCGCCAGGCTTTGTTGTTTCACAGGGTGGAAGGGTTGGAAGGGGTGACTCAACTCACAGCCAAGCCAATGTTCCCTCCACAAAGTGACCGTTGGGAACACTCCCCTGCTCCCACTTCTGTTCACTTTTATGTTGTATCCTATCAACTATTGGAGCGCATCTGTGGCTGGGATAAGAGGGAGAGGGATGGGGGCGAGGGGCGAGGGGGGAGGGGTCATGTCTGATCTGATGAACACACATCAGAACTGTTGTTTGTCACATGGGCCATGTACTCAGATATAGCGATCTGATGTTTCAATTAATCCTCTCCAGCTGATTTGATACTTTTAACAACCTACTACTACCACGTATTCCAAGTACACCACCAACACTGTTTTGCTGCTGCCAATCTGTTTGGTCTCTCTTTTTCTCTGTACTGTTGTCAGTGGAGTACTGATGCTTCCTTGACAGTTTCCAAGGTATTAGGTCTACAGTATAGACCCAACTGTACATCACAGCTAACTTTTCAACAGCGTGTTGTGATGAACCGTCAGGTAGTCACTATCCTCACAGGGGTATAGTTCATCATCCACCAACCCTCCCACAACCCACCCGCACCTTCCCAGATCCTCCTAAAGGGATAGTTACCGGGGCTCACTGCTGGTGCCAAAAATAGCTCCATGTCAGAATGACCAGTGCCCCGGCGAGAGATAGGATAGCGGTCGATCGCACCCCCAGCTGCCGGAGTGCTGAGAGAAAGCAGTTACTCTGACAGATACTCTCAGTGACTCCTCTGTGTCAGGGTTCATCTCTCTCTCTCTCTCTCTCTCTCTCTCTCTCTCTCTCTCTCTGACAACAATACAACACGTTACTCATCATAACACAAACCGCAGGTGGGGTTTCGATTGCTTGTGTCCTATAAAAGTGATCTGATTCTGTAGATGTTTTATGTTTGGGACTCAACAACAGCTACATTTGTGTGACTGCTGTAGTGACACTTTCTGTGCAGTCCAATTAGACATAGGGTGAGAGCATTCATTTACCAAACTTGGTACTTTTAATTACAGTGTGAGGCGCTGTTAAGTTATAGCAATCCCAGGCACTCTTTCCTGGTTTTCCTGAAAGATCACAAGAATTTATGCCCCTAGAAAAATAACAAAACATTATTCAGCTACCATATTTTGGTGGGTTACTATGGACGTGTACATGCACCCATGATAAAAATGTATAGAAAACACAAAAATAGTGTACTTAGAATTGGAAATTGGAAATCTAGGAAATGCATCTTAAAAACAATGCTAAATAATATTCTGCAGTTCAGACATGTCATACCACCGTATGGGAATTGTGTGTGTGGTGGGTTTGAGGCCTCCTGTTAGCGGTCTCCCAGGGGTCTGAAGTGGGGCATGTCCATTGACACGTCCTCCAGATACACAGAGAGGTGTCTGGTGGGTGATAGCGCCCATCACCCCACACCCTCACACCCTCCCTCCGCATGCCGCGGCCACGGCCAAGGCCGCTGACAGACAGGTGTTGCCTGGCCGGGCAAGCAGGCTGCGGGTGTGGTGGGCATTGCAGGGATGGGTGAAGGGCTGGGGTGGTGTGAAGGGGAGAGTGACTGGCGTGATAGCAGGTTGGTGGCATCACGTCCTTTCAACTCCCCTGCCTCGCTCTTCCTGACGCCCACACGTTTCACCCCAGCTCCCCTAACCCGATCCGCGTCTGAAGAAGCCGGGGGTCGGTGTGACTCACCTTTTTGTCACAAGAATATGGGGGTGGTTTCTAACGTGGGGTGGCATGCAGTGGCATTGCTCTGAACTGACGTCACCCTCGCTGGCTCTTAAACTGTTTCTTACACAGTTAGTCATGGAAATGTGTATAAACCAGTTCCACTATGTAATGTACATTTGAAGAACAATCACAAAATACTCTGATAAGCTTATAAACTGTAAATTACATCCGTGATATTTCAGCTTATTGAATTAGTATTATCTGTACTGCACGACGGGGGATGACTGTGTCACGACTTCCGCCGAAGTCGGTCCCTCTCCTTGTTCGGGCGGCGTTCGGCGGTCGACGTCACCGGCCTTCTAGCCATCGCCGATCCACTTTTCATTTTCCATTTGTTTTGTCTTTGGTTTCAATTCCCCAATTACATGTTCATTATTTAACCCTCTGTTTTCCCCATGGTTTTTGTGAGTGATTGTTTTATTGTAAGTTCGGGCTTGGTATTACTTCAAGTATTTGGAAATTTTGAGCAAAGTTCATTGGGTTACTCATCTCTGCTGTCCTGTGCCTGACTCCTCTGCACCAGCTACACCCAGAACCTTACAGAATCACTCACCTCTCACAGAGCTCGGGTACGCTACCAAAACTCCGCCCCTGTGCTTTCTTCTCGAAGAAGCTTAGCCCGGTGGAGCGTAACTATGATGTGGGGGACCGGGAGTTGTTGGCTGTAGCGTTGAAGGCGTGGAGACATTGGCTTGAGGGGGCTAAACACCCTTTCCTCATCTGGACTGACCACCACAACCTGGAGTACATCCGGGCAGCGAGGAGGAATCCTCGTCAGGCAAGGTGGGCCATGTTCTTTACCCGTTTTGTGTTTACCCTGTCCTACAGACCAGGTTCCCAGAATATGAAGGCAGATGCACTGTCCCGGCTGTATGTCACAGAGGAGCGGCCCATGGATTAGACTCCCATACTTCCGGCCTCCTGCCTGGTAACGCCGGTCATGTGGGAGCTGGATGCGGACATTGAGCAGGCGTTGCGTACAGAGCCCGCTCCCCTCCAGTGTCCCTTCGGGCGTATGTACGTTCCGTCTGCTGTCCGTGACCAGTTGATCTATTGTTCCCACACGTCACCCTCCTCTGGTCATCCGGGGATCGGTCGGATGGTGCGCTGTCTGACTGGGAAGTACTGGTGTCCCACCTTGGCAAAGGACGTGAGGGTTTATGTTTCCTCCTGCTCGGTGTGTGCCCAGTGTAAGGCTCCGAGACACCTGCCCAGAGGTAAGCTACATCCCTTACCCGTTCCACAATGACCTTGGTCACACCTGTCAGTGTATTTCCTAACCGATCTTCCTCTTTCACAGGGAAACACTACGATCCTGGTCGTTGTGGATTGTTTTTCTAAGTCCTGTTGTCTCCTCCCTCTGCCCGGTCTTCCTACGGCCCTACAGACTGCGGAAGCCCTGTTTACTCACATCTTCCGGCACTACGGGGTGCCTGAGGATATAGTTTCTGATCGGGGTCCCCAGTTCACGTCGAGAGTCTGGAAGGTGTTCATGGAACGTCTGGGGTCTCGATCAGCCTCACCTCGGGTTTTCACCCCGAGAGTAACGGGCAGGTAGAGAGAGTCAACCAGGATGTGGGCAGGTTTCTGCGGTCCTATTGCCAGGACCGGCCGGGAGAGTGGGTGGTGTTCATGCCCTGGGCCGAGATGGCTCAGAACTCGCTTCGCCACTCCTCCACTAACCTCTCCCCCTTCCAGTGCGTATTGGGGTACCAGCCGGTTCTGGCGCCGTGGCATCAGGGTCAGACCGAGGCTCCTGTGGTGGACGACTGGTTCAGGCGTGCGGAGGAGATATGGGAGGCCGCCCATGTTCACCACCAGCGAGCCGCGCTACGCCAAAAGACCAGCGCGGACTGTCACCGCAGTGAGGCACCAGGGGACCGGGTCTGGCTCTCGACCCAAAACCTGCCCCTCTGCCTGCCCTGCCGGAAGCTGGGTCCGCGGTTTGTGGGGCCATTCAAAGTCCTGAGGAGGGTGAACGAGGTGTGTTACAGGTTACAGATTCCCTCTGATTACCGTATTAACCCCTCGTTCCATGTGTCTCTACTCAGGCCGGTGGTGGCTGGTCCGCTCCAGGAATCTGAGGTGCGGGAGGTTCCTCCGCCCCCTCTGGACATCGAGGGGGTCCAAGCGTACTCTGTTCGTTCCATCCTGGATTCGAGGCGTCGGGCAGGGGGCCTTCATTACCTCTTGGAGTGGGAGGGGTACGTCCCAGAGGAGAGGTGCTGGATTCCGGTTCCTGATGTTTTGGACCCCGAACTGCTGCGGGAGTTTCACCGTCACCGGCTGGATCGCCCTGTGCCTCGCCTCCGGGTCGTCCCCGAGGCCGGTGTCGGCGCGCCGCTGGAGCCACGTGTCAAGGGGGTGTACTGTCATGTCTTCCGCCGAAGTCGGCTCCTCTCCTTGTTCGGGCGGCGTTCGGCGATCGACGTCACTGGCTTTCTAGCCATCGCCGCTCCATTTTTCATATTCCCATTTGTTTTGTCTTGTTCCATACACACCTGGTTTTCATTCCCTAATCACACTGAATGTATTTAGTCCTCTGTTCCCCTCCATGTCTTTGTGTGAAATTGTTACGCGCCAGACTTTTGTTTATTGTTCCGTGTTTTGGGCACGTTCTATGTACTTCTGTGCTTTCATTTGGACCGGAATTAAAAGTGCGCCTGTTAACTACACTCTGCTCTCCTGCACCTAACTTCGCCTCCAGTACACACCCGTAACACCTTGTTTCTCGACTAGGGCCAAACATGACATTTTCTTGATGTTTTCTTTCTGTTTTCGCTACAGGCATTGCCCAGATGGGTTTGAGTGTTTGAAGGCAGGAAGGAACCCTAACTATGGTTACACCAGCTTTGACAGCTTCGGTTGGGCGTTCCTCTCCCTCTTCCGGCTCATGACACAAGACTACTGGGAGAACCTCTATCACCAGGTCAGTATGGACACAAGGAAATGACCAGGTTCATTTCAAACAATATCCACATACAGGTCATAGTCTGCAAGATCATTGGAAGAAAATAAGTCTATTTGTTTACAGTAATGTATTTAAGGTCTTGGAGGTCTTCTACAATCTTCCACAATCTTAAACCTAAGCTTAAACCAACATTAACTTGCAAAAATCAAACCCTCTGTCTTTTATAACATACTTTTTGCCAAACCATCCATCCATCGATCCATCCCTCCCCAGACTCTGCGGTCAGCAGGGAAGACCTACATGGTGTTCTTCGTGGTGGTCATCTTCCTGGGTTCCTTCTACCTGGTCAACCTGATCCTAGCTGTTGTGGCCATGGCCTACGAGGAGCAGAACCAGGCCACCATCCAGGAGGCCTGGCAGAAAGAGAAAGAGTTCCAGCTGGCCATGGAGCGCCTCAAGAGGGAAGCGCAGGTAAGACGTAAGGTTTTACGTCATGGAATTTAAGCGTTGATGCTTTCGATGTTGGAAATTTGGACTGTAGACATTTCTTTCAATTGGTTAGCTGGTATGGGAGTTTAGAACATTTTGAATGACACAATATGCTGAAGAAGGACTATGCCTATTTGAGCTGACCCTTTGCATTTCCTCCTCAGAAAGCTCAGGATACAGAATCCTTGATGTCCCCGGAACTTTCCCCGGGCCTGGCTCTCCCTGACCACAAGGAGCTGCAGAGCAGGAGGAGAAGTCTGGAGGAACTGGTGGAGGAGGTAGAGAATGGGGGAGACGTGGAGAAGGGATACGTGAAGACGTTGAAGGTGGATACAGTGGATGGGGGCAGGGTGAATATCATAATAATGCATTCTTAATAGATTCAAATTTCATCATGATGTTCCAACATGGATAAAATACCATGGATAAGTACAAACATTCTGAATCTAATAGTATGCTTTCAGGTTTTGTAAATAGGTACAGTACCAGTCAAAAGTTTGGACATACCTACTCATTCAAGGGTTTTTCTTTATTTCTACTATTTTCTACATTTTAGATTAATAGTGAAGACATCAAAACTATGAAATAACACATATGGAATCATGTAGTAACCAAAAAAGTGCTAAACAAATCAAAATATATTTGAGATTTTTCAAAGTAGCGACCCTTTGCCTTGATGACAGCTTTGCACACTCTTGGCATTCTCTCAACCAGCTTCTTGAGGTAGTCACCTGGAATGCTTTTCCAACAGGATTGAAGGAGTTCCCACATATGCTGAGCACTTGTTGGCTGCTTTTCCTTCACTCTGCAGTCCAACTCATCCCAAACCATCTCAATTGGGTTGAGGTCTGGTGATTGTGGAGGCCACGTCATCTGATGCAGCACTCCATCATTCTCGTTCTTGGTCAAATAGCCCTTACACAGCCTGGAGGTGTGTTTTGGGTCATTGTCCTGTTGAAAAATTAATTATAGCCCCATTAAGCGCAAACCAGATGGGATGGCGTATCGCTGCAGAATGCTGTGGTAGCCATGCTGGTTAAGTGTGCCTAGAATTCTTAATAAATCACGGACAGTGTCACCAGCAAAGCACCCCCACACCATCACACCTCCTCCTCCATGTTTACGGTGAGAACCACACATGCAGAGATCATCCATTCACCTACTCTGCGTCTCACAAAGACACAGCGGTTGGAACCAAAAATCTCAAATTTGGACTCATCAGACCAAAGGACAGATTCCCACCAGTCTAATGTCCATTGCTTGTGTTTCTTGGCCCAAGCAAGTCTCTTCTTATTATTGGTGTCCTTTAGTAGTGGTATCTTTGCAGCAATTTGACCTGATTCCCGCAGACTCCTCTGAACAGTTGATGCTGAGATGTGTCTGTTACTTGAACTCTGTGAAGCATTTATTTGGGCTGCAATCTGAGGGGCAGTTAACTGCCGATTTCTGAGGCTGGTAACTCTAATGAACTTATCCTCTGTAGCAGAGGTAACTCCGGATCTTCCTTTCCTGTGGCGGTCCTCATGAGAGCCAGTTTCATCATAACGCTTGATGGTTTTTGTGACTGCATTTGAAGAAACTTTCAAAGTTCTTGAAATTTTTCAGATTGACTTACCTTCATATCTTAAAGTAATGATGGACTGTCGTTTCTCTTTGCTTATTTGAGCAGTTTTTTCCATAATATGGACTTGGTCTTTTACCAAATAGTGCTATCTTCTGTATACCAAACCTTTTTAAAAATGTTTTATTTAACTAGGAAAGTCAGTTAAGAACAAACTCTTATTTACAATGACAGCCTACCCTGGCCAAATCCCTAACCCGGATTACGCTGGGCCAATTGCCCTAATGGACTGTATCACATGGCAGGTTGTGACACAGCCTAGAATCGAACCAGGGTCTGTAGTGACGCCTCTAGCACTGAGATGCAGTGCCTTAGACTGCTTTGCCACCCTACCTTATCACAACACAACTGATTGGCTCAAACGCATTAAGAAAGAAATTCTACAAATGAACTTTTAACAAGGCACACCTGTTAATTGAAATGCATTCCAGGTGACTACCTCATGAAGCTGGTTGAGAGAATGCCAAGAGTGTGCAAAGCTGTCATCAAGGCAAATGGTGGCTACTTTGAAGAATCTCAAATATGAAATATATTTTGATTTGTTTAACACTTTTTTGGTTACTACACTTTTCCATGTGTTATTTCATAGTTTGATGTCTTCACTATTATTCTACAATGTAGAAAATAGTAAAAATAAAGAAAAACCCTTGAATGAGTAGGTGTGTCCAAACTTTTGACTGGTACATACTGTATATATTTAAATATATTTTGGGATATAGATTTTTCTCCCCTAGTACCGTTACCAGTCTGAAACTACTGAGATCAATGGCAATCCTAATTTGTGAAAGGATTATCTGAATTCCAGGGTTTGAGTCAGGTATCTTACTCTTTTCGAACATAGGACTTCCCTACCATATAGCCCACTTAAACTTTTTCTCCACTCCCTCGCCAGCCAACACATCCACTCCTCGTCCGCACCATCTCTACGCGTACCAGACGAGGCAGCAACGTCAGCATCTTCAGCTTCCGTCCCCGGAACAAAGACTCGGAGGGTGACTTCGCCGACGACGAGTTCAGCATCCATGGGGACAATGAGGGAACACACAGTCGTACTGGGTCCCTGGTGATCCCATGGAGCACCAGACGCAGGCCCAGTACCTACAGCACAGGCAGCCGGGGTTCCCAGGTCTTCCTCAACGTCAATGGGAAGCTGTTCGTGGCCACGGACCAGAACGGGGTCGCCCCACAGGGGCTCCCAGCCTGCACCATGGAGAAGGTCAAGGAGGAGAGTGTGAGCACTGGGTTTCTGAGTTGAGTGTGTGGCTTTGCAAGCGTGTTTGTGTGTGTGTGTGTATGAGTCCTTGTGGGTGTGTGTCCGTGTGTGTGGTTGCATATGTGCATGCATCATGGGAAATCACCCTGTGGATAACTGGTGATACTACTGTGGCAAAAAGCTGTATCAAAGGAATGGCCCCAGCTCATATCCTGTAGAGTAGACTCAGGACTTAGTAGCCTCAGGCTGCCTGGAGTCACTGGCCAAGACCTCTGTGACCTGATACAGCCAACAGCTCCCTCTTCCCCGCTAGGCTACTCAATATTAACACAACACACTGTTTCATTTGCAGTTTCAAAACAGATGATTCACACTACCCCGCAGGGATGTTAGCAACTGTGTAGGAATGGAAAAGGGAAGAGCCTAAATGCATTTTCTCTAATACTCAATGGATCACTTGCCATGCTATCGCATGCTATCGCTGCCTTGTGTGTGTGTGTGTGTGTGTGTGTGTGTGTGTGTGTGTGTGTGTGTCTGTCTGTCTGTCTGTCTGTCTGTCTGTCTGTCTGTCTGTCTGTCTGTCTGTCTGTCTGTCTGTCTGTCTCTGTCTGTCTCTGTCTGTCTCTGTCTCTGTCTGTCTCTGTGTCTGTCTCTGTGTCTGTCTGTCTGTCTGTCTGTCTGTCTGTCTGTCTGTCTGTCTGTCTGTCTGTCTGTCTGTCTGTCTGTCTGTCTGTCTGTCTGTCTGTCTGTCTGTCTGTGTGCACAAATAAAGAACATGATGCTCCTCTCTCTCAAGAAACAGACTGCTCTCAGAACAGACCGCTCCCAGAACAGACTGCTTGTCAGTGCACTCCAATGATCCTACCTCTATTACTCTCTCCCAGGAAGCAGACTGCTCTCAGAACAGACTGCTCCCAGAACAGCATGCTTGTCAATGCACTCCAATGATCCTATCTCTATTACTCTCTCCCAGGAAGCAGACTGCTCTCAGAACAGACTGCTCCCAGAACAGCATGCTTGTCAATGCACTCCAATGATCCTATCTCTATTACTCTCTCCCAGGAAGCAGACTGCTCTCAGAACAGACTGCTCCCAGAACAGCATGCTTGTCAATGCACTCCAATGATCCTATCTCTATTACTCTCTCCCAGGAAACAGACTGCTCTCAGAACAGACTGCTCTCAGAACAGACTGCTTGTCAGTGCACTCCAATGATCCTATCTCTATTACTCTCTCCCAGGAAACAGACTGCTCTCAGAACAGCATGGTTGTCGGTGCACTCCAATGATCCTATCGCTATTACTGATCCTTCTTGATATCTCTTGTTCATTCTCTCACACACACACACACTCACGTAAGCACGCACGCACACACACAGCTAGCAAAAGTGTGTCATGTAAACAAATTATGAAAAAGAAAGCTACAAATCTAAAGAATTTGACTAACAGGTTTGTCTATTTACCAGAATCAAAAAGAACAAGCACAGTTAATTTATAATCAGCGGTATTGTGCTCTGGAGGTCAATACAGTACACTGCAATATTACACCCAAAGGACTGGCCAGGAAGGGCACTAAAACCACTGTGTTGCTGCTAATACAGATGAATAGTGGTGGAAGGTTATTGAGAAGTGTGTGTGCACGTGTTCGTGCGGGCCTGTGCGTGTGGGTGTGCGTGAGTGGCACAGACGCCAGGTTGTCTCAGAAACGCAACCATGGCAACGCACAGTAGCAACAGATGCTAAATGAATGTTGTTGCTGGTGGCGATGGTAGGGCCACAAAGGAGAGAAATGGTGAATGGTCTTGTGGTGGGTTCCCTACTTGCCAAACAGTGAGTGGGTGGTTTTATGTGAGATCTGACACTGGGGATGTGCGTCACTCATGCCTGCCAGCCCGACTACCTGGGAGACCAATGAGACGTTATGTAATCATAGAGGGAGGCTGATTTGTGTCAGGGAGGCTTTGATTGGACTACCTTTAACCCCTGTCATTCACACCATCATGGATACATACAGCTGGGAGGTAACTAGTTATAAGGATATCACATGGCTCTAGGGATGATGCGTGTGCGCTTGCGTGCGTGTGTGCGTGTGCGTGTGTGCGCGCGTGCGTGCACGTGTGCGTTTGTGTGCGTGTGGGTGTGTGTGTGTGCGTGCGTGTTTGTGTGTTTGTGCGTGTGCGCATGTGCGTGTGTGCGCGTGTGTTTGCGTGCGTGCGTGTGTGTGTGTGTGCGTGCGTGTGTGTGTGTGTTTGTGTGAATGTCTTAGATAACTGTCACCACCCTGCCTCTATCCTGAATCATGTTCCAGCCATTGACCCAACATAAATTGAAAAGCCTGTCTGTGGACTCAATGTGAGATATGTGTGTGTTAGCATAGCCTTGCCTAAGTGACTGCTGTGTTCAACAGCATGTGTGTATGTTTGCTTGTGTGTGTGTGCCTGTGTGTGTGCTTGTGTGTGTTCTTGTGTGCTTGTGTGTGTGTGTGTGTGTGTGTGTGTGTGTGTGTGTGTGTGTGTGTGTGTGTGTGTGTGTGTGTGTGTGTGTGTGTGTGTGTGTGTGTGTGTGTGTGTGTGTGCTTGTGTGTGTGTGCATGTGTGTGTGTGCATGTGTGTGTGTGCTTGTGTGTTCGTCTCCATCAGCCTGTCCTCTGGGAGGCAGCTTGACTGACAACTGGTGTTTAAAAAATGGGAAATTTTGATGTGGAAATATTTATGGTCCTCTCTCCATGGCTGCTGTGTTTGTTTCATTGACTTATTGATCCCATTTTGTATGAGTAGTAGACATTGCTAAGCCTGCAGGGAGACAGACAGAGCTTTATGACATAAGATATGAGCGGTGCTTTACAATGTACCATATGAGCTATGTTTTTAGCCAATAGAGACATCCATTAGTATTATCTGGTTAGAGATTGTAATTCTCTATCTGTCATCTTTGAATTTGTCTTACTAGTGCCGTTTCCATGGTAATCGGACAAGACAAATTATTAAATGAAAAATTATAGAAGTATAAAAACATAATTACAACATTTGTAGTAGAAGTGTAGTATATTTCCTCAGAAGTGGTTTCCAAGCTAAAATAATGTTGTATTTAAATAAATGTACAATTAATAATATAGGTGAAATTATGTCCTGAAATGATTATGCAAAGACTGAACTGAAGGAGATACAAATCATGAGATATTTGTTTAAGCTGAAACCCAGACACATGACTCAGTCATTTCATAATCACTTGCTGAGAATATAGATTACATTTGACTGCATAGAATAATCTAAATATGGCTCACCAATATGGCTGCCTCTCCTCACCCACATGGCTGCCTCTCCTCAAGAATATTTCTGCCTCACCTCACCAATATGCCTGCCTCTCCTCACCAATATGGATGCCTCTTCTCACCAATATGGATGCCTCTTCTCACCAATATGGCCGCCTCTCCTCACCGATATGGCTGCCTCTTCTACCAATATGGCTGCCTCTCCTCACTAAAGCAACACCTCTTTTTGCCAATATGACTGCCTCTAACATCCAACATGGCTGCCTCTCCTCACCAATATGGCTGCCTCTCAGTTCTCTTCCCAAATATGGCTGCCTCTAATGTCCAGTATGGCTGCCTCTCCTCACCAATATGAACGCCTCCCCTCACCAATATGGCGGCCTCTCCCTTACCAATATGCCTACCATTCTGTCTCCTCCAGGGGCCAAACTCCAGCACTGAGTTGAGCACCATGCTGCTGCCTCGCCCGGTGTCCAGAGAAGAGCACGTGCGGAGGGACCGAGCTCTGAGTGGGGCCAGCTATCTCACAGATGCCTTGGAGGGTAAGGGGCCTCTGTACCGGTGTTCATTTTGGCACTCTTTTTATTATTTTGTCTAATTTTAGTAATTTTGACAAAAATATAATTAAGTCACATTTTTTGTAATTTGAAGAAGTATTTAGTCTAGTTAATGTCAAAATTCCGAAAACAGTGGGCCATTTTAGTCAACTAAATGCCCTTTCATTTTAGTTACATTTGAGTCACATCACATTAACCTATAGTAAACATAAATTACTGACTTCAATGTGCACACAATACATAGCCTTGCCATACCAACATATTTTTCTTTATATCATCCTATCGCATCTCTTCCAAACAACCAAATAGGCAGAAGAGCACATTATTCTGATAAAAAAAGATTAAAAAAATCACACCCATTGACATACTGTAGCTACAACATATTGTAATCAAAGTTCTGTCATAAGTAGTGGTCTGATAGGTTGCAGCAAACCAACTAGCTAGCATTATCAATCTGTTACAATCTGTTTTTACCTGAGCATATACAGTATATTGGGATCTTTCAGATGTGTCTTGAGGCTGGTAGTATATTTCCCCGTCAACTTGTGGGTGCAAATGCTGTCTTCTCCCGTGGAAATGTGGCATTTGGTCTTGTTTGAATCAAAACGGTAAGTTAAATGGCTCGCCCCCTTTTCTACCGGGAGCTTGTACCAAAGGGAGAGTAGCCATCTTATTTGTATCAATGATTTGTTGCCACCAGATTGGAGAGGTGACTCGTGAATGACTTGGGCATGGTATTTATTTTCCAGCAATGACAGCATCGCAAAGTTGCAATGAGAAAGTCTTACAATTCTGCTAATGTCATGCATGCTTTTGATTGGTCCAAACAAATATCACTGAAAAGCTCTCAATCTCTCCAAAAACTCTTGTCCAGTCCACTTAGGAGTCAGATTTGAGTCACAGAGATAAGTTTCATGTTTTGAGTTTCAGGTTTTAATGTCACATGTACAAGTACAGTAAAATACCTTTCTCAAAACCCAACAATGCAATAATCAATAACAATGTAATATAATAAAAAACACACGAGAAATAAGAAGAAATATGAAGAACACAATAAGTAAGTCAGTAAGCATAGTATATACAGGGTTAGTGCCAATACCATATTAACAATGTGCAAGGATTCTGGAGTGATGGAGGTAGATATGTATAGGCTTAAGGTGACTAGGCAACAGGATATAAGATTTTCACAGTAGCAGCAGCTTGTATGTGTGGGTGTGTGTGTAGAGTTAGGATAAATGTATGTGCATATTATGTGTGAATGTGTAGATGATGGAGTGAGTGTGTGTGTGAGTGTGTAGGACCCTGTGAGTGTGCATAGAGACAGTACAAAATACAAACAAAAGGTCAATTAAGATATTTGTCTCGTTTTTGGCATAGGCCCACCCACTTAGGAGCCAGGCCGACCCACTGGGAATTAGTTTTTCCCCACAAAAGGGCTTTATTACAGACAGAAATACTCATCAGTTTCATCTGCTTTCCGGGTGTCTGGTTTCAGACAATCCCACAGATGAAGAAGCCGGATGTGGAGGTCCTGGGCCGACGTGGTTGCATGACGTCTGTGGTTGTGAGGCTGGTTGGAAGTACTGCCAAATTCTCAAAAATGACATTGGAGGTGGCTTATGGTAGAGAAATTAACATTCAATTCTCTGGCAAGAGTTCTGGTGGACATTCCTGCAGTCAGCGTGCCAATTGCATATTTTGGTCATGTTCCCACAAACTCTGATAGCCACTGGTCTCTGTGGACCATCAAGGTGACCACTGTGTGAGCACAGGAGCTCCTCATATCTGTTGAGGCTTGAGGCTGTCCTCAATTGTACACCATCCGTGCCTATGGACTAGATAGAGGGTGACAGTTCAGCAGAAGCCACAGTGCAACACGACACCAACAAGTAAACACATCAGAGGCGTAACGTGTTAGAGGGCCTCGCAGCTTCATCTTCAGCCTCCGTTGAGCTGCCGTCAATCTTCATCAAACTCCTCATTATGCACCCAAGCTTGGCCCTACCAACCAACATCTGGAAAAGGCATACTGTGCTTACCTTCCTGAAGAAAATGCATAAAGAGGACATTTTTGGTAGAATTTCGAAGTCAAGTTGGATTTTCAGAAATTGTAGTCTAAGTAGTCTAAAATCACAACTGAGGGAAGATAAAAAAGTGGATAAGTAGCAGAGTGTACATTCCTTAGACATGGAACAGTCTCTTACACCACAATGGCAAAGTGTGAATTTTAAACATGCAACCCCCACTCTCTCTCCTCCCCCCTCTCTCTTCTCCCCCTCCTAGAACTGGAGGAGTCGCGTCAGAAGTGCCACCCGTGCTGGTATGAGTTTGCCCACAAGTACCTGATCTGGGAAAGCAGTCGGCGCTGGCTGCGGTTGAAGGCGCTGGTCAAGGTCATGGTGATGGATCCCTTCCTGGACCTAGCCATTACCATCTGCATCGTTCTCAACACCCTGTTCATGGCCATGGAGCACTACCCCATGACCGACGAGTTTAACGGCATGCTGTCCATAGGCAACCTGGTAAGTGGAGAGGAGAGGGCACAGGGGTCAGCCTTGGCGGTCACACGTATGCGTTTTTTGCTGTTGTTGCTGTCGTTGTTTTTTGGCCACCACCCTCTTTGAAGTATCTTAGTCTAGGTTCAGAGTTTTTCCTGGTCATATTAGTTAGTCAGAAAGAAAGAAAACTCTTTGCTCCATTATGTCCTATGCTGTCATTGAGATGCATGCTCATAGGTAGGTAGGGAATGAATGAATGAATGAATGAATGAATGAATGAATGAATGAATGACACACTGCACAGACACTATCAGCCTAAATTGAAATGTTGATTTTTACATATTCTATTATTTTATATTGCGCTAATTTCCTGTAAGTGGACAGTATGTGTTATTACGTTACACAAGCTGACGTTTTGACCATATGGAAATGAAGGCAATTAGCTTTTTACCTCAGATTAGTGAAGTTTGGTCCTGCTTTAAATAACGTTCAGCTTATAAAGGCTTCATGTTTTAGTCTCAACATCACATACAACCTGATTTCCCATTAATCAATATGAGTGATTAATTTCCACAAATGTTTTGGTGCTCGTTAAAAAAAATGCAAATAATATTGTGGCATGTGTAGATAGTACATTTCATGATTATGTTTTCAATATACAGTTTTCAACTGTTTCTGCATATTGATTACTGATTTGGACACTTAATTGTGTTTTGATTCATTTTCAAAATGGAGGTTTGTCATAATGTCCACAGAAGGTGGCGCCACTCCCCGGTCGGGCGGCGCTCGGCGGTCGTCGTCGCCGGCCTACTAGCTGCCACCGATCCATGTTTCATGTGTCAGTTATGTCTGTTTAGTGCGCACCTGTTTCTTGTTTGTAATTATTGGGAGGGTATTTAGTTTGTCAGTTTCTTGTTTGGAGTTGTGCGGGATTGTTTCGTGTTACATTTTGGCCTTAGGGCTGGATTATGTGTTTGATTTACACGACGCTGATATTAGGCATTAGGGTTGCCGGGCTGCGTCCCGTGTATTTTGAGTTCTGGAGCTGTTCTACCTCCTGCTTGTGTTTTGCACCCTGCCTAATCGTTGTATTCACTCTGGACTTAATTCAATATTTTTCTACGGACCTTTTGTCTCCTGCGCCTGACTCACCCGTTTCCTGCTCCTTGAAAGACTTGACAAGTTTTGACATTGGGCTATTTATCAAAAGTTATTGTCAACGGGAAACAGCAACAGCATCATTTTTCAACTTATGTTTTAGGAATATAAATTGAACTTTCAACATTAAATTCCAATAGTATTCCACTAGATTAGGTAATAACTGCTGAATGAGTCCAAAAATGTCATGTGATTTATTTATTTTGATGATCCACCAGAAATCATTAAAACAAACCTGTTTTTTAGAACGGGGTTGTGTGGAGATCTAAGAAGACTGTTACATGCACAGTGCCTTCAGAAAATATTCACACCCCTTGACTTTTTTCCCATTATCTTTTGTTACAGCCTGAAAGAAACATGTATTAAATTCAGATTTTGTGTCACAGATCACACAAAATACCCCATAATGTCAAAGTAAATGTTTTTAACAAATACATTAAAAATGGAAGCTGAAATGTGCTTAACAAGTCACATAATACATTGCTTTGACTCATTCTGTGTGCAATAATAGTGGTTAACATGATATTTGAATGACTACCCCATCTCTGTACCACAATTATCTGTAAGGTCCCTCAGTCAAGAAGTGAATTTCAAGCACAGATTCAACCATTAAGACCAGGAAGGTTTTGCAATGCCTCACAAAGAACAAAAAAAAAACGGACATTTAATATCCCTTTGAGCAAATCAAATCAAACCAAATGTTAGTCACATGCGCCGAATACAACAGAATACAACAACTAGACCTTGCAGTGAAATGCTTACTTACGAGCCCCTAACCAACAATGCAGTTTAAAAAATTACGGATAAGAATAGGAAATAAAAGTAACAAGTAACTAAAGAGCAGCAGTAAAATAACAATAGCAAGACTATATACAGGGGGGTACCGGTACAGAGTCAATGTGCAGGGGCACCGGTTAGTTGAGGTAATATGTACATATAGGTAGAGTTATTAAAGTGACTATGCATAGATGATAACAACAGAGAGTAGCAGCGGTGTAAAAGAGGGGGGGCAATGCAAATAGTCTGAGTAGCCATTTTATTAGGTGTTCAGCAGTCTTATGGCTTGGGGGTAGAAGCTGTTTAGAAGCCTCTTGGACCTAGACTTGGCGCAGAGAGAAGCAGAGAGAACAGTCTATGACTAGGGTGGCTCTGACACCGCCTGGTATAGAGGTCCTGGATGGCAGGAAGCTTGGCCCCAGTGATGTACTGGGCCGTTCGCACTACCCTCTGTAGTGCCTTGTGGTCGGAGGCCGAGCAGTTGCCATAGCCAGGCAGTGATGCAATCAGTCAGGATGCTCTCGATGATGCAGCTGTAAAACCTTTTGAAGATCTGAGGACCCATGACAAATCTTTTCAGTCTCCTGGTGAAGTTATTAATTACACTTTGGATGGTGTATCAATACACCCAGTCACTACAAAGATACATGCGTCCTTCCTAACTCAGTTGCCGGATAGGAAGGAAACCACTAAGGGATTTCACCATGAGGCCAATAGTCATTTTAAAACAGTTACAGAGTTTAATGGCTGTGATAGGACAAAACTGAGGATGGATCAACAACATTGTAATTACAACATTGTATTCCAAAACAAGCAATAAGACACTAAAGTCAAACTAAAGTAAAAGTGCAAAAATGTACTTTTTGTCCTGATTGCAAAGCGTTATGTTTGGGGCAAATCCAACACAACACATCACTGAGTACCACTCTTCATATTTTCAAGCATGGTGGTGGCTGCATCATGTTATGGGTATGCTTGTCATCAACAAGGACTTGGTAGTTTGTTTAGGGAAAAAAATACATGGAATAGAGCTAAGGCACAGGAAAAATACTAGAGGAAAAACTAGTTCAGTCTGCTTTCCAAAAAACACTGGGAGACAAATTCACCTTTCATTAGGACAATATCCTAAAATACACGGCCAAATATACACTGGAGCTGCTTACCAAGACGACATTGAATGCTCCTGAGTGGCCTAGTTACAGTTCAGTTTTACTTAAATCGATTTGAAAATCTATGGCAAGACTATGGCTGTCTAGCAATGATCAACTACCAACTTGACAAAACTTGAAGAACTTTTTAAAGAATAATGGGCAAATATTGTTCAATCCAGGTATGCAAAACTCTTAGAGACTTACCCAAAAACACACACATCTGTAATCACTATCAAAGGTGATTCTAAGATGTATTGACTCAGGGGGTTGAATACTTATCTAATCAAGATATATTAGTGTTTATTTTTCATCAATAAAAAATATGGTATATTGTGTGAGTATTGCATGCAGATTGTTGACAAAAAAAAGATGATTAAATACATTTTAATCCCACTTTATAATATAACTAAATGTGTAAAAAGTCTTATAGTTCCACCTTGCTAGGTATTGGGATATTGATTACCCCTGAAATCGCTCTCAGATCCTCACAAGTGCATAGGGCATAGGGGCTAAGGGTTCATTTGGGATAACAACAGTGCAACAACCTGTTAATCACACATCAATAGACATCATTCACAGCAATGAGTTTACAATCACAGTAAAAAGTCAATCGTGGTGGAATAAAGGCAAATCACCTGAATGGGATGGTATTCCTCCTGAGGTCTATTTACATTTTTGGAATATGTTAGGTCCACTATCGCTCAAATTATTAATACAGATATTCACAAAGGTTCATGTGAATAATAGCTTTTGATGGATTAAAATTGTCATATCACTGGTCTGTCTTTGAACATATGGGAATTGGCTCCAATTTCATTAATATGATTAAAATAATATATGCCAATTCCTCAGTCATAGTTATGACAGGCAATATCTGCTCTGCTCCGTTCAGAATCACTAGAAGCAGCAGAGATGGCAATCCAATTTTGCCTTTGCTATTCTTATTATCCATGGTTACTCTGGCCCGGGCAATTCATCAATCAAAGGAGATAACACAAATTTCCCTCAAATCTACTGATCCCTTCGTCGCATTATACACAGACAATATTTTACTATATCTAGAAAATATATCTCAATTGCTCCCAAACATATTGAAGATCAAAGATAAATTCAGCTTCATCTCAAGTTATAAAATGAATCTAACCAAATCAGCCCTACTTCCTCTCTCAAGACCCCGGTGGAGGACTCCATCTATACTTATGGAATCCCAATCCTTTCTCATTTTAAATATTTTTGAGTATATATATTTATTTCCTTGGATAAAACCACTGCCAGAAACTTTAACAGAATGCTCAAATCAATTCAATCCGACATCAGTAGATGGAATAATAGCCCAGTTGCTTTAACCGGCAGAATATCTATTGTCAAAATGAACATGTTACCATGGCTGAATTTCTGAAGTTCAATGCTTCCCATGTTTTCCTTTTCTGGCTATTGGGATAAAATTCATAGTGTGGATTCAAAATGTATATGACAAGGTAAACAATCCCGGATAAAATTAACAGATTTACAAAGAGGGAAAGACATAGGAGGACTATCTGTACCCAACTTTAAACTGTATGTCCAGGCACTAGCATTTAGCCCCAGCCTAAATTGGTTTGGACATGGTTCTTACAGTATATAGTAAGAGTGAAATATGGTGTCTCCTATTGCCTGGAAGAGGGGGTCTTCAATGATACTGCATATCCCTTAAACTATGTAAACTAGGCTTTGGTTATTGCTCACACAATTTATGTTTGGTGCAAAATTGAAAACAATGTAACTGGGAATCAAAACGGCATGCCCATACTCCAATATTTGTGATCTGGAGGGCGGCCTTTTACATTCCCCCCAATGGTCCAAATGTGGAATTCGTACCTTTACTGATATCATGGGCAGTAACAGTTTGAGAACATTGTAAGATTTGAAAGATACATACTAAGGTTGGGCAATAACCAGATTTCCATACCGTTATATAATTTCTGTACCATACCGGGGTATACAGTATTACTGAATGTGCACACGAGGGGCGCTGGACTATGGACTACCTTGGGAAACCCCAACTAACAATCCATCCAATGATGGGATTCATAAATAAATGATCTGGGCTCCCGAAAGGACTATAATATATAAACAACTTTTGGAAAGCTCATATTCTGAGCTAGCCATTAAAAAAGTATGATCCACAGATCTAATTGAATCTGAACAACCCTTTAACTGGAAGAGAATAATGAAAAATATGACTTTGGCATCCCTTAATCCGAACCAACAATTTATACATTTTACGTTTGTTCATAGACTGTAATTAACACCTAGGAAATGTTTTACAATTACATTTTCCCCAACTCCCAACTATTCACTGTGTCCCCTAAATCAGGTAGGCACATTTGTTCACATGATGTGGGAGTGTCTTGCAGTTAAATGATTCTGGGGCAAAGTTACAAAATGTATTTTGAACAGCATAAATTGAAATATTCAATGCTTTGCATCTATTATGTTACTTAACGATGATAGCCATTTGAATCTCTCAATCAATCAGAGAATATTACTGCTGCGAAAAAAATGTTGGCTCTAAGATGGCAACCACCTCTCCCATTTAATCAGTGGATACAGTTAATGTTCGAATTTATAACATTAGAATGATCAAAAGCGAGAATGAATGGTGCTAGTCAAGGAACAATTGAGGCCTAGGCGGGGTGGGAAACATGGTTTACGGGTGGGGATGGAGGAGGCGGGATGGGTGGATGGGGACTGAGGGGGGATGGGTGGATGGGACTGAGGGGGGATGGGTGGATGGGACTGAGGGGGAATGGGTGGAGGTTATCTTTGTATGCATTTGTTTGTATGCATTTGTTTTTGTACCTGTAAAAAACAAAGAGTCACGAAAAAATATGATGTTCCCTTAAGTCAGTAAACCCAGTTATGTGTGTTTGTATATTATCTGCAGGTTCTCTATAGTGCTGAGTATGGGCCCTGGTCAAAAGTCGAGCACTGTAGAGCACTATACAGTATAGGGCAGGGCTACCCAACCCTCTTCCTGGAGATCTACCTTCCTGTGGGTTTTCAGTCCAACCCTAATTTAACACACTTGATTCTACTAATTAGCTGCTCAACAAGACCTTAACTAGCTAAATTAGGGTTGGACTGAAAACCTACAGGACAGTAGATCTCCAGGAAGAGGGTTGAGCAGCCCTGGTATAGGGCAGCCAAAGTCAACTGGTGGACCGCGGTCCGGGTCTGGACAACATCGCATTTTGTTATATAAAAGTCAATAAATTACTTTTTAGACAGCTTTTTAAAAATCAACCGGGCGCAGCGGCCTCTTTAACTCAGCAACCTCTCTTTCTTGCTCTCTCTCGAAGCAACGCCCACCTCTACTAGTCCCCCGTCTAATCCAATCGCGTCGTTATATGCAAATACAAGAGGCTGTGTCATACCCAATCACATCAATACAAATATCATCTGCTGAACCTTGGGAGAAGCAGGCAGAAAGAAACAGAAAGATTTGACCGCGGTTCAACTGTTAATATCACAGATAGGAGCTTAGTTACCAGTATCAAAAAAAGAAAAGTTGACTCTGAAAACCGTATATTCAAAGACGAGTGGACGGAACATTATGCATTCATTCTCCCCACAACTAGCACAAAACTAATTTTCCTGATATGCAGAGAGTCCGTAGCACTCGTGAAAAGTGCCAATGTTATGCACCATTATGACACCAGACATAGTAAATTCGATCAGATGTATCCCCTGAACACGGAGGTGAGAACGAACAAGATTAACCAACTCAAGTCCCAATGAGAGGTCCACCAAAGTCCTTGTCAATTCCCTGACAGCCCAACAATGTGCAACGGAGTGTTCACTGAGGATAGCTTGGGTTTTCCAGAAGCTGAGAACCTTGCTTGAAGGTAAATAAAAAATATAGGCTCAGGGAAAATATCAAACAGATCCCACTGTCGGATTCCACAGCAATGAGGAGAACTGAAATAAACTCAGCAAAAAAACGTCCCTTTTTCAGGACCCTGTCTTTCAAAGATAATTTGTAAAAATCCAAATAACTTCACAGATCTTCATTGTAAAGGGTTTAAACACTGTTTCCTATGCTTGTTCAATGACACATAAACAATTAATGAACATGCACCTGTGGAACGTTCGTTAAGACACTAACAGCTTACAGACAATAGGCAATTACGGTCACAATTATGAAAACTTAGGACACTAAAGAGGCCTTTCTACTGACTCTGAAAAACACCAAAAGAAAGATGCCCAGGGTCCCTGCTCAACTGCGTGAACGTGCCTTAGACATGCTGCAAGGAGGCATGAGGACTGCAGATGTGGCCAGGGCAATAAATTGCAATGCCCATACTGTGAGACGCCTAAGACAGCGCTGAGACAGGACAGACAGCTGATCGTCTTTGCAGTGCAGACCACGTGTAACAACACCTGCACAGGATCGGTACATCCGAACATCACACCTGCGGGACAGGTACAGGATGGCAACAACAACTGCCCGAGTTACACCAGGAACGCACAATCCCTCCATCGTGCTCAGACTGTCCGCAATAGGCTGAGAGATGCTGGACTGAGGGCTTGTAGGCCTGTTATAAGGCAGGTCCTCACCAGACATCACTGGCAACAACGGCGCCTATTGGCACAAACCCACTGTCGCTGGACCAGACAGGACTGGCAAAAAGTGCTCTTCACTGACGAGCCGCAGTTTTGTCTCACCAGGGGTGATGGTCAGATTCGCGTTTATTGTTGAAGGAATGAGCATTACACCGAGGCCTGTACTCTGGAGCGGGATCAATTTGGAGGTGGAGGGTCCGTCTTGGTCTGGGGCGGTGTGTCACAGCATCATCGGACTGAGCTTGTTGTCATTGCAGGCAATCTCAACGTTGTGTGTTACAGGAAAGACATCCTCCTTCCTCATGTGGTACCCTCCCTGCAGGTTCATCCAGCATGACAATGCCACCGGCCATACTGCTCGTTCTGTGCGTGATTTCCTGCAAGACAGGAATGTCAGTATTCTGCCATGGCCAGCAAAGAGCCCGGATCTCAATCCCATTGAGCACGTCTGGGACCTGTTGGATCGGAGGGTGAGGGCTAGGGCCATTCCCCCCAGAAATGTCCGGGAACTTGCCTTGGTGGAAGAGTGGGGTAACATCTCACAGCAAGAATTGGCAAATCTGGGGCAGTCCATGAGGAGGAGATGCACTGCAGTACTTAATGCAGCTGGTGGCCATACCAGATACTGACTGTTACTTTTGATTTTGAGCCCCCCTTTGTTCAGAGACACATTATTCCATTTATGTTAGTCACATGTCTGTGGAACTTGTTCAGTATGTGTCTCAGTTGTTGAATCTTGTTATGTTCATACAAATATTTACACATGTTAAATGTTCTGAAAATTAACGCAGTTGACAGTGAGAGGACGTTTCTTTTTTTGCTGAGTTCAGCTGAAGATTTAACCACACAACTTAATGAGGCCATTCAGAATGCACCATGCATTTCATTATCTGTGGATGAATCAACAGATAACACTGATAATGCCCAGCTTCTGGTGTTTATCAGATTTCATAACGAAACAAAGAAGGAATTCTGTGAGGAGCTGTTGGGCTTAACACATCTAGAAGCACACACACAGCGAGAGGATATCCATGAGGCCATCAAAGGGATGCTGACAAAAAGGGGGATAGATCTGAAGTCAGTGGTCTCCATCAGCACAGATGGAGCTCCAGCCATGATGGGAAGAGGGAGGGGACATGTTACACGTTTGAAAGAGGACCACCCTGACCTGACATCATATCACTGCATCATCCATCAATGCGTCCTGTGTGCCAGTCTGGGAAAGGAGTATTTCTGAGGTCATGACAATGATGATGAAACTGATCAACTTTTTGAGAGCATCATCAACTCTACAACACCACCTGTTACGAGACGTTCTGACAGAGGGCAATGGCAGTTTTGATGACTTACTACTACACAACAATGTCAGATGGCTCAGCAAAGGAAGGGTTTTGGAACGCTTTTGTGCCATTCAAGAGGAAGTCAAAACGTTCTTATCAGAGCAAAAGAGTGACAAGGCAACTCAGTTTTCTGAGTTTTTGGAAGATGAGGAGAAGATGGAAACAGTTGCATTTTTGACAGACATTACATCACACCTTAATCACCCGAATGTTAAGCTGCAGGGACAGGTCAACACAGCTTTTCAAGAATGATCTCCAGGGAGAACTTGTCCACTTCCCCAATCTTCTGGTGCAAATGCAGGGACCCAAAGATGTTCCCAACCATGTTGATTTCATCCAGAAGCTGATGGATAACTTCAAGACTCACTTTGATTACTTTACTGTTGGGAGTGAACGGCTGCTGCTCATCCAGAACCCCTTCTTGGTAAAAAATGTGACAAAGTTGTCAGAAGAAGCAAAACAGATCTTCAGATGGGTAGATGTTGCATCACTGCAAATGGAGTTGATTGAGCTGCATGAAAATGTGACTTTTGAAGGAGCAGGCTGGTGACTGTGACCCTGTCACTTTCTGGGGAAAGATGGTGCCTGCAGCTGATGTTCCTGTTCTCAAGAAACTGGACTAGACATCCTGACCATGTTTGGCTCCAACATGCATCTGTGAATCAGCCATCTCCACAATGAACTTTATCAAAATTAAACACCGCACCAGGCTCACAAACGAACACCTGCACCAGTATCTCAGTTGCTCTCACGAAGTTCAAAGCATTGGCAGGAGAAAGAAAGTGTAATTTCTCTCATTAATGCAAAGGCAAGGCCCAGAGTGACTTATTCATGAATATTGCATGGCCCAGAGTGACTTATACATGAATATTGCATGGCCCACAGTGACTTATACATGAATATTGCATGGCCCAGAGTGACTTATACATGAATAATGCATGGTCCACAGGGACCTATAAATCAATATTGCATGGCCCAGAGTGACTTATACATGAATATTGCATGACCCACAGTGACTTATACATGAATATTGCATGGCCCAGAGTGACTTATACATGAATATTGCATGGTCCAGAGTGACTTATACATGAATATTGCATGGCCCAGAGTGACTTAGAAATCAATATTGCATGACCCACAGTGACCTTCTGTGTATGCAGATTATTATTTTTGTTCAACTCTCCTTTGTTCTCCAGAAAACATGCACTTTATTTTATTTACATTGTGTTATTTTTTATTTATGGCCCATGTACAATGGTTCACAGTTTTGCATAGACAATTATGCAACCACTTTTGATCTTCAGCACATGTTGACATTCAAAAGAAAAAAGTTGTAATTCATTCAAATTCTTAATCTCATTTAATGTATTTAATGTACATTTTATATAACAGCATGTTTCCTAAGTCGTAGATGACTATGTTTGTTACTACGCTGTACCACTGCACTGATAAAGGATGATATCCATCCAGACTTTTGACACCTAGGAAATTTGTGTCACTGGACCTTCTCAAATAGTAGTTGAGTATCCCTGGTATAGGGAATATGCTGCCATTTCGGACACAGGTGGTGTTAGGGTTATGTAATTTGTTGTGTTGTACCAGGAGTGGTCCAACAAGGAAGTCATTTCAGGCCAACGGGACCAAAATCAATAGAGCTTTTCCTCCACTTGGCTGGCCACAGTGTGCTACAGTGAACACTCCGGCTGGTGTGTGTGTGTGTGTGTGTGTGTGTGTGTGTGTGTGTGTGTGTGTGTGTGTGTGTGTGTGTGTGTGTGTGTGTGTGTGTGTGTGTGTGTGTGTGTGTGTGTGTGTGTGTGTGTGTGTGTGTGTGTGTGTGACCACAGCAGATACAGCATATGCTGTCTCATCCCTATCTTGTCCTGCCCAGCTTTTAGCAAGACATGTCACTGTCACCTTAGTCACTTGAGTCTGAAATGCCGTGGAGTGGTGGCTGTGTTGGATATGTCATGGAAATTCTACACACTGGGACACTTGAAGTCAGTTTTAAATGAATCATTGTTTATTAACAGCTAACTGGAGAGGTTCCAACAAACTTGATGCACAGTAGTGCACGTCTGTCAGGAGCTCAATCGGGGCAGTCCCGTTAGATCTCTTATATATTGCTTACAGACACGTTACATAGGCATGATTTAGCTTATTCATCGTTCAGAATTAATTCATCATTAACGTTTGGTACATGCATGTGACCGACCAATACTGGTTCCTAACATGTAAAATACCAATACCGCACAAGGCTTCTTCTCTCCAAGCTGAGACCTTGAAACTGAGACATCCTTTCAAGGTTCTGGGCGTACTGCCAAATTGCAGATACTGATAGTGAGGATTCCTTCAATCAGTCACTTGCATGAACACAGAAATGTGTTATTAGAAAAGCACAAACATAAAATGTTCCACCACAGATAGATAGAGCAATAAGATCTCATAGTTTCCCTTCGAAATGTGACGTATTATTGATGAACGCTAATTCTGTGTAGTTACAGGGTTAACCCATTACCATTAGGTATCATGAAGTATTCTCGTGGCTTGCTAGAGCATTGTGAACTGCGGTAGTGCAGTGGTCTAAGTTTGCTTCCAGTGCTGGGCAGTCATTTTTTCGTCTTTTTTTGCATCGAGGAAGGTATATATCGACGTTCTCGGAACCTATTCAAACGTTTGAAATCGCTGTCTATTTCCAGCGATCAGTCTGACACAGCAGACTAACTATCAGTTCACTGGATGCATCATCACACGTGTTTGTTTGGATGGAGGACATATCCCTCATCCCTCTTATAGTGGAGATACACTGTATATACAAAGTATGTGGACACCCTTTCAAATGAGTGGATTTGGCTATTTCAGCCACATCCATTGCTGACAGGTGTATAACATTGAGCACACTGCCATGCAATCTCCATAGAGAAACATAGGCTGTAGGATCGCCTTACTGAAGAGCTTAGTGACTTTCAACGTGGCACCGTCATAGGATGCCACCTTTCCAGTTAGTCAGTTTGTTACATTTCTGCCTTGCTAGAGCTGCCCCGGTCAACTGTAAGTTCTGTTATTGTGAAGTGGAAACGTCTAGGAGCAATAACGCCTCAGCGGCCAAGTGGTAGGTCACACAAGCTCACAGAATGGGGCCGCCGAGTGCTGAAGTGAGTAGCTCGTAAAAATTGTCTGTCCTCGGTTGCAACACTCACTACCAAGGGGGCTCCCAAGTGGCGCAGCAGTCAAAGGCACTGCATGTCAGTGCTAGAGGTGTCACTACAGACCCTGGTTCGATTCCAGGCTGTATCACTACTGGTACCTGCCCCAATGCATAGTGCCAACTGTAAAGTTTGGTGGAGGAGAAATAATGGTTTGGGGCTGTTTTTCATGGTTTGGGCTAGGCCCCTTAGTTTCAGTGAAGGGAAAACGCTACAGCATACAATGGCATTCTAGATGATTCTGTGCTTCCAACTTTGTGGCAACAGTTTGGGCAAGGCATGACAATGCCCTTGTGCACAAAGTGAGATCCATACAGAAATGGTTTGTCGAGATTGGTGGGTAAGAACTTTACTGGCCTGCACAGAGCCCTGACATCAACCCCATCAAACACCTTTGGGATGAATTGGAATGCCGAATGTGAGCCAGGCCATCGCCAAACATCAGTGCCCGACCTCACTAATGCTCTTGTGGCTGAATTGAAGCAATTCCCCGCAGCATTGTTCCAACATCTAGTGCAGCGTTTCCCAAACTCGGTCCTGGGGACTCCAAGGGGTGCACATTTTGGTTTTTGCCTTAGCACTATGCAGCTTATTCAAATATTGAACTCATCATCAAGCTTTGATTATTTGAATCAGTTGTGTAGAGCTAGGTCAAAAAACAAAACATGCACCCAATGGGGTCCCCAGGACCGAGTTTGGGAGACACTGATCTAGTGGAAAGCCTTCCCAGAAGAGTGGAGGCTGTTATAGCAGCAAAGGGGAGACCAACTCCATATTAATGGCCATGACTTTGGAATGAGATGTTCGACGAGCAGGTGTCCACATACTTTTGGTCATGTAGTATATATTGTCTCTCTCTCTGAGCTTATTCATGTGTTTGTGTCTGTGCGTGAGCCTGTGTGTGTACATGTGTGGGGCTGTTCATCTGAGGCCAGTTGGGTGTGTGTCGTTCCGTGGAGTATGTTAACTGTGGGAATGAAACCTTGTTGATGCCCCTCTGTGTGCAGTGTCATGCTTCCCAGAGAGAGCTTGTCACATGGCATCTCCTCTCTGCCCCCCTCCCCGTTGAGCCTGCACCCACCGCCCTTCCACTCGCATGAGCCTGACTCTGCGCGTGGTTGTGTGTGTGTGTCTGGATATGTGTGTGTTTTGTGTGTGTGTGTGTGTGTGTGTGTGTGTGTGTGTGTATATATATCTACATACAGTATATGCTGAGCCATAGATGTTTGATATTGCCACCATGACCACAGTCAGCACAGCACAGGCCCTAGTTTACACAGCAATGGCCGACATCTCGCGTCCCTCGGCTACCCTTCAGCCACAAAGACATTAATGGACAGACGTACGGACGAACACTTACGGGTCAGGCCTGTTAGATAGTCACATGAGTGTGTCAGTTGCTGGCATGTTTTCATTTTCAGAAACATGCGTGCACTGCACATCTGTATGTGTCTGTGTGAGAGAAGACAGGAATATGTTTTTTATGGTGGGAGAGTGACAGACAGGTTTGGGGTGGGAGAGTGACAGACATGTTTAGAGAGGGAGAGTGACAGGCAGGTTTGAGGAAGGAGAGTGACAGACAGGTTTAGGGTGGGAGAGTGACAGACATGTTTAGAGAGGGAGAGTGACAGGCAGGTTTGGGGAGGGAGAGTGACAGACAGGTTTGAGGAGGGAGAATGACAGACAGGTTTGAGGAAGGAGAGTGACAGATAGGTTTGGGGTGGGAGAGTGACAGACAGGTTGAGGTGGGAGAGTGACAGACAGGTTGAGGTGGGAGAGTGACAGACAGGTTGAGGTGGGAGAGTGACAGACAGGTTTAGTGTGGGAGAGTGACAGATAGGTTTAGGGTGGGAGAGTGACAGACAGGTTTGGGTTGGGAGAGTGACAGACAGGTTTGAGGTGGGAGAGTGACAGACAGGTTTGGGGTGGGAGAGTGACAGACAGGTTTGTGGAGGGAGAGTGACAGACAGGTTTGAGGAGGGAGCATGACAGACAGGTTTGAGGAAGGAGAGTGACAGACAGGTTTGAGGAAGGAGAGTGACAGACAGGTTTAGGGTGGGAGAGTGACAGACAGGTTTAGGGTGGGAGAGTGACAGACAGGTTTGGGGTGGGAGAGTGACAGACAGGTTTAGGGTGGGAGAGTGACAGACAGGTTTGTGGAGGGAGAGTGACAGACAGGTTTGTGGAGGGAGAGTGACAGACAGGTTTGGGGTGGGAGAGTGCCAGACAGGTTTGGGGTGGGAGAGTGACAGGTTTGGGGTGGGAGAGTGACAGACAGGTTTGGGGTGGGAGAGTGACAGACAGGTTTAGGGTGGGAGAGTGACAGACAGGTTGAGGTGGGAGAGTGACAGACAGGTTTGGGGTGGGAGAGTGACAGACAGGTTTAGGGTGGGAGAGTGACAGACAGGTTTGGGGTGGGAGAGTGCCAGACAGGTTTGGGGTGGGAGAGTGACAGACAGGTTTGTGGAGGGAGAGTGCCAGACAGGTTTAGGGTGGGAGAGTGACAGACAGGTCATCTGAGGCACCGGTTAGGTGAGCTATACGTGAGTATTCAGCAGATAAGCATTTTCAGACTCTCTAATAACTTGTATTTACACTTTTGGCGACACCTATTTGTTATTTTGGTCTTTTAGCTAGGTTAATATGTTGGAATATATACTTTTAATAATCCCATTTAGTCTGGAAACCAAGCTAATTTGTTTCAAAGCTGTGGGATATTCAATACGGTATAGGCCTACCCAGTAACAATATTGTTTTATTAGGTTTTCTACAGAAAACAGAACAGGTGCATCTGAAATAGCATCTATTCCCTATAGAGTGTACCATACTTTTGTTTACCAGAGCCTGGTCGAAAATAGAGCACTTCTGCTCTAGGGAATAGGGTGCCATTTCAGTGTTTCACTTAACCTATTCAGTCGTACCTCAGTCTCCTTAGCTGTGACAGCTCTTCGGGCAGAAGAGGATAGACTCCACACACAACCTGCACACTTTCTTCTGATTATCACGGGAGATATGAATCGTGTTGCCACGATGCCGTGACATGCTCAGACCAACTCATATGGATTCCTCAATTACCATGTTTGCCTAGGGATCCTAAACGCTTACTCATTACTTCTGCTTTGGCCTGACAAAAATAATTACCCAGCATGCCTTTGGGGCCGTGTCCCAAACGGCACCCTACTCCTGAATAGTGCACTATCGGCCCTGGACAGTAGTGCACTAAAGAGGGAACAGGGTGCCATTTGTGACGTAGTCTTGCTGTGATAGTGTGTACCACACTGACTGACCCAGTGCTGATGTAGCCTTCCTCTTTTTAAGGTTTGCCTACATAAGTGTTAGTACAGTGTGCTGCTCATTATCCGAGTTAGAATTACAGAGATGCTAATTTCATTTGAAATGAAACACATTCATAAAAAACTGACGCTGACCATACTGACCCTACAGAAAATTTCACCCAGATTAATACATTGCATTTGCATTCCAATAAAGTACTTGTGATAATAACTTGAATTTGCATACCAATGCTGAATGGAAAATATATTTCCAATAAAGTACATGACATAAACTTACAAACTGAAAATGTTGTGTTTGCTGAAGTACAGACATTATGAAAATGTGTTTCAATTACATTGCAACACAATAAATGCATTTTTCAACACATTTGTGGAGTGTATTTACAGTAGTGGAATGTCATTCTCCCAATGCTGTGCGATAGACCACTCAATTAAGTAAACCGGAATTATTAACTCACATTAACTTTTGCATCACTCTGGGCAACATCAACATCATCCTAAAGACATGAAATAATTGTCTGCTGCTCCAAATCTCCCTGCAAACCAGTACAGTACAGTGCAGTACACAAACCAAATCAATTCATGCAGTACATGTCCATGTCTTGTCCTTCTCTGGGGCTATGTCATGTCATGTTGGACTTTCTGACTCAATGTTGTCACATGATCTCTGCGATAGATGCTCTGCCCAATCATAATGAGCGGCCCGTCTCGTCCTGACAGCGTAATAACGGTATGATTGTGAAGAACCTCGTCATCTATAACGAGCTGTGTGCAGAGCCTAATGAGCCCCATGTAAATGAGAATGGAGACACACACGCCAAAGCAGCAGGCACACACGCACACACACACACACACACACACACACACACACACACACACACACACACACACACACACACACACACACACACACACACACACACACTGACATTGGGCCACTCCAGGCAGCTGAAAGTGCCAGTCAATATCCCAGCGGTAATCATGCTGTCCCGCTCGCTCAGCTACTCAGTGTGTGTGTGTGTGTGTTTGTGTGTGTGCGTGTGTGTGCGCACATGGCCTACGAGTCTAAACAGACTCTAGATCAGATCCTTTCAAGAGTCCCCGGTCGCATGGGGCCGAAAAATGGACATCAGTGGCCTGGTGTCATCGCAAAGGCTACCCAGACGCGCCCTCTGACGCTTTCGCCTTGTCCCCCTCCCTCTCGCCTCCCGCCTGTGTGTCACGTACTCCGTGTCACATCGAGGAGCGCATCTCCCAGGAACAACTAGCAGAGAGGCACTTCTGGAGCTGCAAGATGAAAACACCAGATTACAGAAGCACGCACACTTGCACGTACACACACACACACATCTAAACTGCAGACCTGTCAGCTGCTTCAGCTTTGACCACACAAACACAGAGCAAGAGATCATCTCCACAGAAGTCCAGCGAATGTAGAAATAGATAGAGATGAGGATGCTCCCAAAACATCATCTGAAAACTGATTCAAAAGCATTGCATTAACTGTGGAGTTTGATGTCGTAGTTCCAGACACTCCAATGAAGAAAATACAGAGACGGGGATTGAATCAAAAGTGCATTGTTGACAACGTAGTGCACTGGCAATTTCCCTGACGTTTGCTGAAATCACATTCACGGTAAATGCTCAAGCGTAAATTACTAGGACAGTTTGCTTGTCAGCAATGCACATTTGATTAATTCCCAGCCCACATAGAGCTACTATGTTGTATGGGTAGGAATTGGTCCTTCAAGTTAGTTGTAAGTGGAAACATTGTACAGCCCTGCCTTCCAGATAATTCCAGAAGGTTCCACGTGGATAACATCAGTAGATTGGGAGGCAATGCGAAAGACAGCAGTGTTCTATTGCAATGCTTCATGAGCAAGGGTAGCCGGGCCTGATTCTGACTCTAACCTGCTCTGAAGTGTCCTACCCCCAGGCTGAGCACTCCCTCTCTCTGTGTGTCTGTGTGTGTCTGCGTTTCCTAGGTATTCTCCGGAATCTTCACCGCCGAGATGGTGTTAAAGATTATCGCCCTGGACCCCTACTACTATTTCCAGCAAGGTTGGAACATATTTGACAGCATCATCGTGTGCCTCAGCCTCATGGAGCTGGGCCTGTCCGACGTGGAGGGACTGTCCGTTCTCCGATCCTTCAGACTGGTATTTAAGCATTAAGCATGTCGCCCCTCCGGCCTATCTGTCTCTCTGTGTGCTGTCTGTGTGTTAGTAGATGATGTTAGTCTGGATATAAGTGTTGCTGACTGCAATGTTTGACAGTGTGACTGGTTAGTTCGCTCTCCCGATGCTAATGTACGAATACTGTAAATCCCCCTAACTGTGAAATTGGCAAGTCCTTCTCAACAGTTACTAAGAGGCTATTCTCATTAACGAACATTTAAGGAGAAGCAGCTCGATGAGATTTCAACTTACATTATATGTGCATAAACTTTTCAATTTACATGACACTATTGCTCTGCACCTCCAAATTTACCGTAAATACCAGTATCACAGTTGCCACTAGCCAGTAAGCTTGCAAACTATTCAACAATGCAAGCAACTTTTGCTCTAAAACATGTTAGCTACACTCTTAAATAATGCAACTACATCGTACTACACTCTTAAATCATGTTTTACATTTAACCTTTATTTAACTAGGCAAGTCAGTTAAGAACAAATTCTTATTTGTTGGCCTACCCCGGCCAAACCCGGACGACGCTGGGCCAATTGTGCGCCGCACTATGGGACTCCCAATCACGGCCAGATTTGTACACACAATAACACAGCTATCTATGCTAGCTAGTAACGTTAGCATATCAAACATGAACGTTTACCACAGGAGGTTGGTGTTACCTTAATTGGGGAGGATGGGCTCGTGGTAAAGGCTGAAGTGGAATTAGTGGAATGGTATCAAATACATCAAACACATGGTTTCCATTTGCTCTGTTCCAAGCATTATTATGAGCCGTCCTCCCTTCAGCAGCCTCCACTGACATTTACACCTTTCATATGAATATAAAAATACGTTTCAGCATATTAAAGGTTATTTTAGAACAAACCAGGCATTTTATCAATATCATAGAAGTTATTATATGAGGTAAATGCAAAATTTAGACTGAAAACGCTGATAATTTCCCTGGTGAGTTGATCAGCTTCTTGCTGCATTCTTCTTGCCTGGAAGGTGGCTCACCATTGTTGAACTTTCCTTTCTTAAAGCTACGGAAATCATTTCAGAGTGTAACAGGCTGTAACTGCAATTTCAGGTGACAACTCAATAAAACAAGTCTATAATATAATGAAAATATATAGATTTAAGCTGTTTCAAAAACACTGCTCTGCTATTAGCATTTTTGCTGTATGAATGTTGGGCTCAACGAGACAATTCTGTTTATACTGCCAGGCTTAGAAGGGTGCAAATGTTGTGCGCGACCTCCGGAGGTATCGTTCGAGACGTGAAAAATACGCAAGTTTACATTACAGTTATGTCTCTCAAAAATCGACACCTCTCGAGAATCTTGTGAAATTCTCCATAATTCTCGTCAACGAGAATAGACCCTAAACCAGCCTGATTTAGTTAACCCCTTCTTAGTACATAATTCCATTGACACAATTATTTCAATTGTAGCCAGTAGCCACTTCTTTATTTATTCACTTTTAAAGGTTTAAAGTTAAAGATGAGTATAGGATAAAGTAAAATAAAAAACAATATGGAAGAATACATTTATCATGCATTTCTAAATCTTTTGATTCAACTTCTAGATAACATACATTTTTAAAACACACACATATTGACCATGTCAAAGATAACGAACAAACAGCGGATCTCACTATCCCATCTCCCCTCTCCCCCCTCCCACAGCTAAGGGTGTTCAAGCTGGCCAAGTCATGGCCCACCCTCAACACGCTCATCAAGATCATCGGCAACTCGGTGGGCGCTCTGGGAAACCTGACCCTGGTCCTAGCCATCATAGTCTTCATCTTTGCTGTGGTGGGCATGCAGCTGTTCGGCAAGAATTACCAGGACTGCGTATGTAAGATCTCCAAGGACTGTACGCTGCCACGCTGGCACATGAAGGACTTCTTCCACTCGTTCCTCATCGTGTTCCGGGTGCTGTGTGGCGAGTGGATCGAGACCATGTGGGACTGTATGGAGGTGGCAGGGCAGCCTCTCTGCCTCCTAGTCTTCATGCAGGTCATGGTGATCGGGAACCTGGTGGTAAGTCATTCTTCCACTCTCAGTCTCTTGGGTAGTGTGGGCAGTAAGGTCCATGTTTTGGTTGACTTTTGAATGCACCACCAAAGTGCGTGCGGCCTCTATATTTTGTGTGATTTTAGTGCTTAGATGCTACTCAAATGTTAAATTAACGTGTGTAATCCTGTCCTAAAATTGTGAAATTCGGGATTACATTTATTAAGCTGAACATTTCCCTCTGCTATTTGACCCTGTAAAAGGTTGCCCCCCTTACGTCAATTTAGCTCAGTTTTGAGCAGGACACAAGCGTGGTTCATTCATGTCTCTGTCACGAGCCCACTGTGGTGCTGGGGGTTGGCTGGGAGAAGGGGTGGGGGTGAATGCCTCCTCTAGCTCTTTGCCCTTCCACTTTATCCCCTTCCTGCCAATTGCTTCTATAACTGCCATGGTTGGAGCTTTTGGAAGGGTGGGCAGGGGTGTATAGGGGTTTGTGTGGCTGGGAGGAGATGGAGGGACGAGCTAATCTCCATGAATTGTTTTGGTAGCAGAATGACAACATGACCCTGACAGTGACCCTTGTTGAACGCCCCACCGTCCACCACTTGGTCCAGAACTGCAAGGGGTCGGGGGAAGGGAGTACGTTAAAACAATCCCCCTTCCCCATAAAGCTCAGACGCATCCCCTATGGGGCACGATTCAGTTTCACAAAGATGCCTGCCTGTTAGTGGCTTGCCATGTTAGCCTTGACAAAAAGAACACACAGGGAAGAATTGTTGAAATGTCACACAGTACTGTTTTGTGACCATCAGAAATTAATCAGGTTTTACGGTCCTGCTCCCTATAGACTTTATAGATGCAACAGGTTCCCTTGGGCATGTATAGTAATTAAAAGACACCCCTAACATCCCATATCATCCTATAATGAAGCTGTTTATTGATTGGTCAAGACTGGTAGTGCTGAACTGTGGGCCAGGTCAGGTGGTCAGCTGTTGAAACTGACAGTAATAATGAAGGAAACAGGATCCTGGGCCCCAGCTGGTCTAGATACCGTTTGTCAAAGAAGCCTATGCAGTGTTTTTGAGCTGTGTTGCATGGTTGCATGTCGTGACGCTTCAGTAGTGTAGCTAGGTTATGGGGATATCTGCACACTTCCAAGACTTCCTTGACTGTATTTCTGCTCTCTCTCTCACACACACACACGCACACACACACACACACACACACACACACACACACACACACACACACACACACACACACACACACACACACACACACACACACACACACACACACACACACACACACTCTTTGTCCTGGCAGACGTAATGCCATGTCCTTAAGGCTGTCATGGGTGAGGGGTTTTCCACACTAACTGACATGTAGACAGGTGGTGTAGTTTACACTGGCGTTACTGCATAAGTCTCCTACTGTATGTGTTACAGTAGGATTGTTGAAATACAAAATGTCTCATGATTCCTGTGCGGGAGTTGAACTTACATTCTTGCCACTGCCGGTGTCCTACCACAACCCACTGAGTAAACAAATTAGAGACTAAATGGGTAGACAAACTCTACTATATGGAGTGGTACACAGCCTTGCCAGTTACACTTTCTACCCACAGTATCCTCTCTGTCCTCAGTGCTCCAGTACATGCTGCAGTACTGTTCTAATCCGCGGGGCAGGCAAGCGAAGAAGTCGCAATTACCCAGCCTGCCCCCGCTAATATTATCTTTCTCTGCGGGGTTGCCCCAGTCCCTGAGTCAAGTCAGTCAAGTCAGTGCCTGTCATTTGCTTACACACTTGTGTTAGAGGCCTCCTCCCTCTCCTCCTCTCTTCTCCCTCCTCCATCCCTCCTTCCCACTCCACCTCCTCTTCTCTCTCTCCCTCCTCCTGCGTCCCCTGTCTTGTTTATTTTGTCTGAGCAGTCAAAGGAAGTCGTTGAGACTGAGCTCTGCCTGGGCTGCGAGACGTCGTGTTGTGTAAAATAACATGGCTGCCGATGTCGCGTCGGGATATTTACAAGGCTGACAAAATGTCTGATGTGGGACGGCGTGTTAACGGATCCAGATGCATGACTAAGCATTATTATGATTGCATAGCATCATGGGATAAATAGGGGAGATACATTTGATACTTAATTAATTGATAATGCCCTCAAAGCCTGTGATGGAGAATATTTTGACACAGGTGTTGTTAGCATCTCGGGCCAGCAAACCGTGCCAATATATCCTCCAAACACCAGCTTTGTGGTCATTATCACTTTTATACAACGGGTTACCAACATATTTAAATAATGATTAACATATTTTCATTAAAAAAGTTATTTTGATGAATTTATTCATACTAATTTACCCTTCCAAAAGATATAGTCCCAACGCAAATCTAGGGTTGATACCAAGCTGTCTGGATCATTCATGCTATCAGTTAGGTTGCTAGAGACGCGACCCAGTCGTGATGGCTTTTTGTTCTAAATCTATGGACTCAACCCAGTCATTTGTTCTAAATGTTTTGTTGCCATGCTGCCTGGCAATATTCTTATCCCTTGCTTGCTAGCTAGCCAACTATGGCTTTGTCACGGTTATGTGGAGAGACGGACCAAGGCGCAGCGTGCTCTGAGTTCCACATATTTTATTTAGTGAAATTTACAAAAACAAAAGGAAACAAACAACTAACCATAACATCAGCGGTGCTACATGCACTAACTCAAAACAAGATCCCACAAAACACAGTGGGGAAATGGCTGCCTAAATATGATCAACGATAAACAGCTGCCTCTGATTGGGAACCATACCAGGCCAACATAGAAATAAAACACCTAGATAGAAACACCACCCCTAGTCACACCCCGACCTAACCAAAACAGAGAATTAAAAGGCTCTCTATGGTCAGGGCGTGACAGGCTTACAGTCAGGTCAAACAGTGTAGCAAAAATAACAGCAAAGTAGCTGCATTTGTGTTTGTTTAAGCTGTTTTCTGGTGATGTTTTTTTGGGATACATCCATAACAATGAGCTAATGATGCACAATTTCAACTGGCATAGAAAATGTGCTCTCTTGTCTGGACACTGTTCAGCGGAGGTAGCCAACTACACAGCTAACACAATCACTTAAAACTGTAGCTAGAAAGATTGCAAACTACCTGCATTTCATTTCATTTGACCTGTTTTTCTATTGACGTATTTGGATATATCCATAAAAATGATGCTGATTCATGATTTTGACTGTCTAACAAAATATGTCTGTCTAGTTGCAAAGGTCGAAGAGACAGACAGCAAGGTTTATACAAATCTCGCCTGTTGAAAAGCAAATGTTAGTCTAAAAGAAATGTGAGATAACGTCTAGATGCTTTTAACTGTGGAGGTCAAGTTTATAAAATGCCTGGTTGGGCTGATGAGACAGTGGATTGTGCAGTGAGATGGAACCGTAAATAGGCATTTCAACGTCATAGCCTAACATAGGTAACTTTTGGAATAGACACAGGCTGGAACGCCTTTTTAACCAATCAACATCCAGGATAAGACCCACCTATTGTATAATATTCCTATGAGCTTGCCTTAGAGTTGTTTGTGTTTGTAAATATGGGGTACCATCTCTGTCAGTGTTTTAATTTAAACTGAAGAAATGTTTTCATGTCACAGTGTTGTTACGTGAAACTAGCACAATGAATTAATATTCTATGAAAGCATAAAGGGGCAGGTATTCAGATGTAGGATCTTAATTTGATCACCTTGTTGCAGGATAACTTGTAGTTGCAGGAGAACTTGTAGTGTATTTCAAGTAAAACAAATTCAAACTTGATTTTCCCTTACAAAAAATGTATCAACCCCTACAAAAATGTCCATAATTATAATCCATATTAGAATTCAAATTTCCTGTTGCTGCAGGATTATTTTCCTACTGTAGCACACTGGCTCAAATTAAGATCCTACAGTATAGTGGCCATTTTTGTCTTGACATAAAAGTTGACGTCACTCGTGATGACGTCTGGTTCTAAGAACTTAAAACATTGAACTTATTTCCCCATTGGGATAAACACATTTAGTGATTATAAACAATATTATGATTTCTTAGTATGTTATTAACAACGTCAGAAGACATGAGTCATCCTAAGGTTAATTAGAAAATGAGCACTCTTCTAGGTATCCAGATCTGGCCTCGAGAGAGCTTTTCGCTCTGCTCCCTGTTGTCTCAAGTGTTATGAACCTAACACTCCCCTCTCCTGCATGGTACTCTGTGTACTCGAGTGGACCAATAAGAGCCATCCAATAGCTCCCCTGTCTGAGCTTGTCCCTCCACACACTGGGGGGAGAGAGAAAGAGACCCGAAAGAGAGAGAGTGATAGAGAGAAGGGGGGGCTATGAATCCTAGCCATCCATGGCGATAGCATTCTCTAATCTGTTCTGTGAATCCTGTGAATGCAGTGTTTGTATGTGCAGCACAAACACAGGTCATTACGCCACCGCCTGCCACTCTCATTCCCGGCAACAACCTTCAGAAGCAGGCTGCCTGGAGAGTCTAGAGAGTCTCTACTCTGTCCAGGAAGCTTACCAGCGTAACCCTACTCCCCTGATCTCTACTGTAGGTGGGCCGGGGCCAGTAAGTTCAGGTTTACTGTGTGGTCTTGGCTTGGGGGACTTAGTGGATAGTTATCTCTTTTAATCATCCCTTTTCATCTCAGTGGCCGTGTTACTTTGCCAGCCTTGTACCTCTCTGGGTCTGGGTCAGATTGTTCTCAATCTTTCAGCCTGGCTGGGTCATGGCATCATTGCCAATCAGGTGCAGGTTGGTTTTCTCTTTGCATCACAGAAATAAGACATTCATCATTACGCAACTGTTTAATTCTATATGGATTCCGTACATGGAATGTAGAGGTAATCCTTGTTGTTAACAAGATAGCCTCAACTTGATATAATCCATTGAGTAGGCAAAACATTAAGAACTCTTCCATGACATAGACTGACCAGGTGCATCCAGGTGAAAGATATGATCCGTTATTGATATCACTTGTTAAATCCACTTCAATCAGTGTAGATGAAGGGGAGGAGACAGGTTTAAGAAGGATGTTTAAGCCTTGAGGCAGTTGAGACATGGATTGTGTATGTGTGGCATTCTGAGGGTGAATGGGAAAGACAAATGATTTAAGTGCCTTTGAATGGGGTATGGTAGTAGGTGCCAGGCAAACCGGTTTGAGTGTCAGGAACGGCAACGCTTCTGGGTTTTTCATGCTCAACAGTTTCCCGTGTGTGTCAAGAATGGTCCACCACCCAAAGAACATCCAGCCAACAGCAGGCCAGTGGTCGGAAATGGGTAATTGATGAGGACAATGGAGGCTGACATGAATTGTGCAGAGCAACAGATGGGCTACAGTTAGCCAACTGACAGTCCAGTACAACATTGTTGTCCAAAGACCCATAAAAGAATGCACAACTCTTTGTACCTTGACACAAATGGGGTATGGCAGCCGACCACCTTCCACTTCTTTCAGCAAAAAAATAAGAAACTGTGGTTGCTGTGAGCTAAGGAACGAAAACACTGGACACTAAATAATTTGAAAACATTGCCTGGTCTGATGAATCGCGGTTCCTGCTGTTTCACGCTGATGGGACAGTACTTTGATGGCGCCGAAGAACATGGCTGATGTTTTACATTCTCCCGATCAATTGTACAATTTTGTTATTTTTTTTGCATTTTCGTAACTTATTTAACTTATTGTGTACATAATGTTTCTGCTACCATCTCTTATTGTCACGTTCGTTGTAAGGAGACCAAGGCGCAGCGTGCGTACAGTTCCACATAGTTTAATAAATGAAACTCACCAAACAAAACAATAAAGCACAAACGAAACGTTAGTTGCGTGTTCACAGGCAACTAACCAAAAAACTAAATCCCACAAAAACCCAGTGGGAAAAGGCTGCCTAAATATGATCCCCAATCAGAGACAATGAAAGACAGCTGCCTCTGATTGGGAACCATATCAGGCCAACATAGAAATACATAATCTAGAATGCCCACCAAAATCACACCCTGACCTAACCAAATAGAGAAATAAAAAGGCTCTCTAAGGTCAGGGCGTGACACTTATAACCGAAAATAACTTCTGGACATCAAAAAAGCGATTACTCACCACGGACTGGAAGAAACTTTTTCCTTTAACGAGTCCGACGAGAAGGATATCCTGCTTTCACTGGAACAGGCCCAGGTCCATGTCTTTTGCGTGAAGAAAAGACGCCGGAAAAGGGACGCATATCGGGGATCCTTCTGAGAAGCTGGAGGCGAGCGAGTAAACTCCCAATGCCTTCCATTCTCCTTGATAACGTGCAATCGTTAGAAAATAAAATTGATAGCCTACTATTAAGATTATCCTGCCATGTGACATCCTATGTTTCACTGAGACGTGGCTGAACAAAGAAACGGACAATATAGAGCTGGCGGGATTTTCCATGCACCGGCAGAACAGAGACGCTAACTCTGGTAAGACGAGGGGTGGGGGTGTGTGTCTTTTTCTCAATAACAGATGGTGTGTGATGTCTAATATTAAAGAAGTTTCGGAGGTATTGCTCGCCTGAGGTAGAGTACCTTATGATAAATTGTCAACCACACTATCTACCAAGAGAGTTCTCATCTGTATTATTCGTAGCCGTCTATTTACCACCACAAAGCGAAGCTGGCAGTAAGACCGCTCTCAACCAACTCTATAAGGCCATAAGCAAAGAATAAAATGTACACCCAGAAGCGGCGCTTCTAGTGGCCAGGGACTTTAATGCAGGCAAACTTAAATCAGTTTTACCAAATTTTTACCAGCATGTCATATGTGCAACCAGGGGGGAAAAAATCCTAGACTACCTTTACTCCACACACAGAGATGCATACAAAGCTCTCCCCCACCCTCCATTTGGCAAATCTGACCAAAATTCTATCCTCCTGATTCCTGCTTACAAGCAAAAACTAAAGCAGGAAGTACCAGTGACTCTCTAAATACGGAACTGGTCAGATGACGCAGATGCTACACTACAGGACTGTTTTGCTAGCACAGACTGGAATATATTCCGGGATTCATCCAATGGCATTGAGGAATACAACACCTCAGTCATTGACTTCATCAATAAGTGCATTTTTGACGACGTCGTCCCCACAGTGACTGTACGTACATATCCCAACCAGAAGCCATGTATTACATGCAACATCCGCACTCAGCTAAAGGCTAGAGCTGCCGTTTTCAAGGAGCGGGAGACTAATCCGGACGCTTATAAGAAATCCCGCTATGCCCTCAGATGAACCATCAAGCAAGCAAAGCGTCAATACAGGATGAAGATTGAATCCTACTACACCAGCTCTGACTCTCGTTGGATGTGGCAGGGCTTGAAAACTATTACGGACTACAGAGGGAAACCCAGACGCGAGCTGCCCAGTGAAGTGAGCCTACCAGATGAGCTAAATGCTTTTTATGCTCGCTTCGAGGCAAGCAACACTGAAACATGCATGAGAGCACCAACTGTTCTGGATGACTGTGTGATAACGCTCTCCGTAGTCGATGTGAACAAAACCTTTAAACAGGTCAACATTCACAAAGCCGCTGGGCCAGACAGATAACCAGGACGTGTACTCAAAGCATGCGTAGACCAAATGTCAAGTGTCTTCACTGACATTTTCAACCTCTCCCTGACCGAGTCTGTAATACCTGCCTAAATGATTACCGCCCCGTGGCACTCACGTCGGTAGCCATGAAGTGCTTCGAAAGGCTGGTCATGGCTCATATCAACAGCATCCTCCCAGACACCCGAGACCCACTCCAATTCGCATACCGCCCAACAGATCCTCAGATTACGCAATCTCAATCACACTCCACACCGCCCTGGACAAAAGGAACACCTATGTGAGAATGCTGTTCATCGACTACAGCTCAGCGTTCAACACCATAGTGCCCACGAAGCACATCACTAAGCTATGGACTCTGGGACTAAACACCTCCCTCTGCAACTGGATCCTGGACTCCCTGATGGGCCACCCCCAGGTGGTAAGAGTAGGCAACAATACGTCTGCCACGCTGATCCTTAATACTGGGGCCCCTCAGGGGTGTGTACTTCGTCCCCTCCTGTATTCCTTGTTCACCCACAACTGTGTGGCCAAATACGACTCCAACACCATCATTAAGTGTACTGATGACACAACAGTAATAGGCCTGATCACCGACAATGATGAGAAGGCCTATAGGGAGGAGGTCAGAGAACTGGCAGTGTGGTGCAAGGACAACAACCTCTCCCTCAATGTGAGCAAGACAAAGGAGCTGATCGTGGACTATAGGAAAAGGCAGGCCGAACAGGCCCCCATTAACATCAACGGGGCTGTAGTGGAGCGGGTTGAGAGTTTCAAGTTTCTTGGTGTCCACATCACCAATGAACTATCATGGTCCAAACATACCGAGACAGTCGTGAAGAGGGCACGACAAAACCTTTTCACCCTCAGGAGACTGAAAAAATTTGGCATGGGCCCCCAGATCCTCAAAAGGTTCTACAGCTGCACCATCGAGAGCATCCTGACTGGTTGCATCACCGCCTGGTTTGGCAACTGCTCGGTATCTGACCTTAAGGCGCTACAGAGGGTAGTGTGAACGGCCCAGTACATCACTGGGGCCAAGCTTCCTGCCATCCAGGACCTATATAATAGGCGGTGTCAGAGGAAAGCCCATAAAATTGACAGAGACTCCAGTCACCCAAGTCATAGACTGTTTTCTCTGCTGCCGCACGGTAAGTGGTACCGGAGCTCCAAGTCTAGGACCAAAAGGCTCCTCAACAGCTTCTACCCCCAAGCCATTAGACTGCTGAACAATTCATAAAAATAGCCACCGCACATTTTACATTGACCCCCCCCCCCTTGTATGCTGCTGCTACTTACTTTTTATTTTAGCCTACTTGGTAAATATTTTATTTTTCTTGAACTGCACTGTTGGTTAAGGGCTTGTAAGTTGCATTCGGCGCATGTGGCAAATAAAGTTTGATTTGATTAGAGTGTGGAGAAAACCACGAGTACATGCATCCATCATGCCGCATGTCAACATTAAAGACTGGTGGTGTGATGGTGTGGGGTATGTTTTCAAGGCACACATTGGGCCCCTTGATAAAAGTGGAGCAGCATTTGAATGCCACAGGATATCTGAACATCATTGCCAATCAAGTGCATCCTTTCATAGCAACAGTGTATCGATTTGCAAATTGGTTTTGCACAAGACTAGGATTGTCTAGGTTCCACAAACATGACAGTGAATTCAGTTAACTGCAGTGGCCTGCCCAGTTACCAGATCTCAATCTAATTGAACATCTGTGGGATGATATGGAATGAGTTATTTGGAATAGAGATACTGTTGCAGGTGTCAAATTTCAAAGGGTTTAAGGGTACGTTTAGGCATTAACTCCACGTTTTTAAGGTCAGGGTTAAATGTAGGCATTAACTCCACGTTTTTAAGGTCAGGGTTAAATGTAGGCATTAACTCCAAATTGTTCTAGTAAGGGTTAAGGTTTGGGAAAGGCTTAAAACAAAAATCTCAAAAACAACTTTCTATTGCCGGATTTAAACTTGCGACCTTTGGAATCAGAGGCAGATGCTTACGTCCATCCTCTTCCACAATGCCCTAGCAAAACCGAAACCGACTTGAAGGTAACAACGCTCACTGTTGCCCCTAGTGGACGATTTCCACGTCATCTCCCAACACCGAATACTGACTTGTGTCACGGGTGACCTGGCTGCTACTTTATGTATGTGTTCGTGACTCCAGTGTCTATTTTTAAAGCTCCATGTCAGGTGGTGCCCTTCCATTGGACCATGGCCCTGTGTAACTTAACTATGCCAGGTGTTAATACCCAGGCACAACTGGCAGCAGTTAGCACCTCGCTAACTGTGTATCAACCAGGAGCACACCACGGTACAGCACTCTCGTTCCAGATTCCTCTTCTGATACTCCTTTACACACAAGCTTCCGATGGCAATACTTTCAGGGGATTTATTGTTGTTGTTTTGTTTTGATCCAAGTACAATACAATAGAGTAGAAACAGCCCTCACCAAATAATTCCCCAATTTGAAATAGAATGTAACTACTGTGAGAATGTACTGCCAGTGTAGTCTCACGACAGTCTAATCAAATAACACAGTGGTTTAATGCATACTACCAAATAAAGCTTTGAAATTCATTTAGCAAAAGGTATTTGAATAACTTTGAACCTGAATCATGTGTCTCAAATCACCCCTTAGGGGGGCTAGCCACAGGCTAAGACTGGTTCTAACTGTAACCGTATGAGTCATAGGAGAACTAGCCATGTTTTTAGGAGGTTTTTGGGTAGAAAGGGTTGTGTTAATCAGTGAGAATGTGGGCCACACTGTCCTGAGGCTTATGCCTTCCACCATTCATGTGATTTATCCGCACAAAAATGCTCTCATTTTGCATGGATGGGCAATGTAACCACGCAGGGTGTGAAGGTTAGTGTGTGCGTGGGTGTGCGTGCGTGTGCTTGGGTGTGCGTGCGTGTGCATTTGGTTGCAGTTTCATATTCAGTTGCCACAACAGTCTTTGCTTGGATACAGACGACAGTGTTTCGGACTATTTTTTGGACTCGGGAGCAGATTCAAATGTCAAGTCAAATGTCAAACGTCAAATTTTATCAAACACAATATTGAGATTTCGTTTGGCAAGATATCCTAAAATGTCTGTGGTCAAAGGTATTGGTTGGTCGTACTTGGATGACTCATGGCTATTGGCTAGACAGTGTCTGGATCTAGATGACTGGAAGTATGAGTTGATGAAATACCAATCAACAGTGCATGAAAGTCAACCCTTTTGGTATTTTGCCCTTGACATTTTGCTGTTTCTCCTCTCTGTCAAGATGTCACTCGCTATCGAGAGAGTGGGAGGCATGAAAACAATATTTGCTCCAATTCTGTTGGTTGTAAGGCTTTATATCATATACATAAGAGAACACAGAGGCTTTTACTAAGTTGACAAAGGGTGTGTGTGCGTGTGCGTGTGTGTGCTGGGCCTGTAGAGACAATGGTCTATTTATAGTGAGTAGTCAACTCATGTTGCTCCCCACCTAGAGCCAGGGTAGGTATGCAGCTATTTAGCAATGCAGAACAGATGACACTATGACCCCAGAGCTACCTGCTCAGTGAGCTCATACTAATCTGACCTCATCCAAGATGGCCGCCCAGGCCCACTACTGACTTCAGAGTTGCCTGACCACTGATACACTGTCAGATATTTGTTATTCCCATAATGGTAAAGGTTGAAAGTAGAGTAATATGACGCTAGACCTGTGGTTATAGGAGCATATTCTACATTGAGCGCATGCTTCACTATACATTGATGTACTTGGTATAGGTAAACAGACCATGTTGAGAATGAGAGTGAGAAAGGGAGAGGAGGAGGGGGGAGGACTGGCGAAGGGTATGGGATATTATTAAAGCACTAATTAAATGTCCCATGTCTGCGTCTAAGCAGGGTTAGTATGTAAATCTCCTGATGGCCTGGACCCAGGTGGTGGCTGTGGTGATGGCTGGGACTGGGTGGTCTAGACCCAGGTGGTGGCTGTGGTGGCTGGGACTGGGGTGATGGCTGGGACTGGGTGGTCTAGACCCAGGTGGTGGCTGTGGTGGCTGGGACTGGGGTGATGGCTGGGACTGGGTGGTCTAGACCAGGTGGTGGCTGGGACTGGGGTGATGGCTGGGACTGGGTGGTCTAGACCCAGGTGGTGGCTGTGGAGGTGGCTGGGATTGGGACTGGGTGGTCTAGACCCAGGTGGTGGCTGTGGAGGTGGCTGGGACTGGGTGGTCTAGACCCAGGTGGTGGCTGTGGTGGCTGGGACTGTGGTGATGGCTGGGACTGGGTGGTCTAGACCCAGGTGGTGGCTGTGGTGGCTGGGACTGTGGTGATGGCTGGGACTGGGTGGTCTAGACCAGGTGGTGGCTGGGACTGTGGTGATGGCTGGGACTGGGTGGTCTAGACCAGGTGGTGGCTGTGGTTGCTGGGACTGTGGTGATGGCTGGGACTGGGTGGTCTTGACCCAGGTGGTGTCTGTGGTGGCTGGGACTGGGGTGATGGCTGGGACTGGGTGGTCTAGACCCAGGTGGTGTCTGTAGTGGCTGGGACTGGGGTGATGGCTGGGACTGGGTGGTCTAGACCCAGGTGGTGGATGTGGTGGCTGTGACTGGGATGGATAGGAGATGCCTGGTTTAGTTTGGTCACCCAGATGCTGGGTCTTAATACTAATACGGTATTATAAAACCCACTGGGTGCTGCAGACTGGACACTAATGAACATGGATCAAGGCACGTTCACCTATTTTTAGGTCTTAGAACGCACATGTGTGTATCGGTGGGGGAGGACGTGAGGAGACGATGGTGGGGGAGGACGTGAGGAGGAGATGGTGGGGGAGGACGTGAGGAGGGGATGGTGGGGGAGGACGTGAGGAGAAGATGGTGGGGGAGGACGTGAGGAGACGATGGTGGGGGAGGACGTGAGGAGGAGATGGTGGGGGAGGACGTGAGGAGGAGATGGTGGGGGGGACGTGAGGAGGAGATGGTGGGGGAGGACGTGAGGAGGGGATGGTGGGGGAGGACGTGAGGAGGGGATGGTGGGGGAGGACGTGAGGAGGGGATGGTGGGGGAGGACGTGAGGAGAAGATGGTGGGGGAGGACGTGAGGAGACGATGGTGGGGGAGGACGTGAGGAGGAGATGGTGGGGGGAGGACGTGAGGAGGGGATGGTGGGGGAGGACGTGAGGAGAAGATGGTGGGGGAGGACGTGAGGAGAAGATGGTGGGGGAGGACGTGAGGAGAAGATGGTGGGGGAGGACGTGAGGAGAAGATGGTGGGGGAGGACGTGAGGAGAGGATGGTGGGGGAGGACGTGAGGAGGGGATGGTGGGGGAGGACGTGAGGAGAAGATGGTGGGGGAGGACGTGAGGAGAAGATGGTGGGGGAGGACGTGAGGAGGAGATGGTGGGGGAGGACGTGAGGAGAAGATGGTGGGGGAGGACGTGAGGAGAAGATGGTGGGGGAGGACGTGAGGAGGGGATGGTGGGGGAGGACGTGAGGAGAAGATGGTGGGGGAGGACGTGAGGAGAAGATGGTGGGGGAGGATGTGAGGAGGAGATGGTGGGGGAGGACGTGAGGAGACGATGGTGGGGGAGGACGTGAGGAGGAGATGGTGGGGGAGGACGTGAGGAGGAGATGGTGGGGGAGGACGTGAGGAGGAGATGGTGGGGGAGGACGTGAGGAGACGATGGTGGGGGAGGATGTGAGGAGGGGATGGTGGGGGAGGACGTGAGGAGGAGATGGTGGGGGAGGACGTGAGGAGGAGATGGTGGGGGAGGACGTGAGGAGGGGATGGTGGGGGAGGACGTGAGGAGGGGATGGTGGGGGAGGACGTGAGGAGGGGATGGTGGGGGAGGACGTGAGGAGAAGATGGTGGGGGAGGACGTGAGGAGAAGATGGTGGGGGAGGACGTGAGGGGGGGATGGTGGGGGAGGACGTGAGGAGGGGATGGTGGGGGAGGACGTGAGGAGGGGATGGTGGGGGAGGACGTGAGGAGACGATGGTGGGGGAGGACGTGAGAAGAAGATGGTGGGGGAGGACGTGAGGAGACGATGGTGGGGGAGGACTTGAGGAGGAGATGGTTGGGGAGGACGTGAGGAGAAGATGGTGGGGGAGGACGTGAGGAGACGATGGTGGGGGAGGACGTGAGGAGGAGATGGTGGGGGAGGACGTGAGGAGGAGATGGTGGGGGAGGACGTGAGGAGAAGATGGTGGGGGAGGACGTGAGGAGAAGATGGTGGGGGAGGACGTGAGGAGGGGATGGTGGGGGAGGACGTGAGGTTGTGTATGTGTGTAACTTCTTAAGGTTGAGAAGCTCGTTGTCAAGCGATAGCTAGCATTTTAGACATAATACGTGTCAAATCCCCAGAATTGTATTTGGTTTAATTAATTCCAAAGAACTCAAAATTGTTGAATCTTGAAAAACAAAACAGCACTGTTTAATGAAAGCTTAAAATAAAGCTTTAAGGCGAAGACGTCTTGCTTATAATTCTGAGGTCTATTTATGTCCCTCTCCGTCTTTAGGAGCCATGTTATTCACACTACACATTCCTACCAATCAGAGACGTATGAATCAAGCTAAATGGCATCGTTAACTATCATGGGCGCTTAATGTTTTCTCAGTGCATCATTTCATTATAAAAAGCCTCAAGTGGACTGGAAGAGTTGTCTTTATGGTTCACTGGGCACCTTTATTGACTGCTGTGTGTTTTGTGGCAGGCTTGGGCACTAGACTCTCCTCCACTATGTTTATTGTTACCTAATAAAACAGAATTTACTCTCCTCTCTTCTCCAAACAAAGACACCGACACAAATATACAATCATAACACTACTGAGCCAAACTGAGCTGTGCTGGGCTGACCTGGTAATGAATATGTTAAGCAAATATCAGAGCCAGCATAGCATGGTTCGGGTTGATAGTTGTAATGTGAAAATGCTATTGGAGAAGTATAACCCCTCTCTCCATTCTAATATTGCCACTACCTACACTATACAATAGACACATTAGATTGTGTTCTCCTTTATCCAAGCCCTAGCTGGATTATGCAAAACAATCGAGGCAGACAAGTTTAAAACCAGAACATAGAACATGCACAGAAAGTAGGCTGCATCACTCACCACATGACATGAGACTGACTCAAAGGCTCCTATTTTGTCACGTGTAGCCAGGGCCGTCCCCTAAAGCGACATGTGAAATGTCAATCCTGTGACTAAACAGGTGAAATGTCAGTCCTGTGACTAAACAGGTGAAATGTCAGTCTTGTGACTAAACAGGTAAAATGTCAGTCCTGTGACTAAACAGGTGAAATGTCAGTCTTGTGGCTAAACAGGTGAAATGTCAGTCTTGTGTCTAAACAAGTGAAATGTCAGTCCTGTGACTAAACAGGTGAAATGTCAGTCTTGTGACTAAACAGGTAAAATGTCAGTCCTGTGACTAAACAGGTGAAATGTCAGTCCTGTGTCTAAACAGCTGAAATGTCAGTCCTGTGTCTAAACATGTGAAATGTCAGTCCTGTGTCTAAACATGTGAAATGTCAGTCCTGTGTCTAAACATGTAAAATGTCAGTCCTGTGTCTAAACATGTAATATGTCAGTCCTGTGTCTAAACAGCTGAAATGTCAGTCCTGTGTCTAAACAGGTAAAATGTCAGTCTTGTGACTAAACAGCTGAAATGTCAGTCCTGTGTCTAAATAGGTAATATGTCAGTCCTGTGTCTAAACATGTAATATGTCAGTCCTGTGTTTAAACATGTAATATGTCAGTCCTGTGTTTAAACAGGTAATATGTCAGTCCTGTGTCTAAACATGTAATATGTCAGTCCTGTGTTTAAACAGGTAAAATGTCAGTCCTGTGTCTAAACATGTAATATGTCAGTCCTGTGTTTAAACAGGTAATATGTCAGTCCTGTGACTAAACAGGTTCAACCCAGAGTCATCTGTGAGGTAAGCAGCGGCTTGTAACTCTATCATATTGGCGAGGTTCACGAGGATTGCGCCAACCTTTCCCGCTTACGCTACACCCACCCCTCCCCCCCACACACACTACACACTACACATGCTGTACACACACACACCACACACACACACACACACACACAAACACGCACAGCACACATGCCTGTGTGTGTGACCGTCAAGGCCTTCTGTGCCCTGTGTCTCGGAGTAGACACAGATGCCCTAGGCGCCCTGAGTCACACTGCTCCAGAGTTGGTGTGGACTGTAGCCACAAGTGTGTGTAATGCAATAAGCATTGCATGAATGATATAGAAAGAACGTGACCACAACATCCAGAGGGATGTGTCCCCAAAAAAGGATGGGATATGGTTAGTGCTGTGACACACACATTATTCACTGTCATGTGGCAGAATGATAATGATATGACAATGTTCATGTTTTCTGTTATGAAAAGTTTTTCTGTTATGACTTTGTTTGAGCTCATTGAGCTCACTGATTATTCTAAATTAAATTATGGGGAGTTGTTTCAGTCTTTGAGAGAGAGAGAGAGAGAGAGAGAGAGAGAGAGCGAGAGAGAGAGAGACAAACTTCGTTTGTACATAATGTTTCTGCCACCGTGTCTTATGACCGAAAATAACTTCTTGATATCAGGGCAGCGATAACTCACCCCATACTGGAGAGATTCTTCTTCTTCAACGAGTCGGATGGGAAGGATTTACTCCAGACACCCGACTAGGCCCTCATCCCCGTCATTCGCAGGAGGAAAAGACGACGGTATCATGGACGACGGTCCGGGTGCCTTGTAAGGATCCGTCTCCGAGAGGGTAATCTCCCTTTACCATCGGTCCTCTTAGCCAATTTACAATCAATCGATAATAAAATAGACTAACTACGAGCACTTATATCCTACCAACGGGACATTAAAAACTGTAATATCTTGTGTTTCACCGAGTTGTGGCTGAACGACGACATGATTAACATACAGCTGGCGGGTCTTAAGCTTTTTCGGCAGGATAGAACACCGGCCTCTGGTAAGGCAAGGTGCGGCGGCCTATGCATATTTGTAAACAACAGCTGGTGCACGAAATCTAAGGAAGTCTTTAGGTTTTGCTTGTCTGAGGTAGAGTATCTCATGATAAGCTGTAGACCACACTATTTACAAAGAAAGTTTACATCTATATTTTTCATAGCTGTCTATATACCACCGCAGACCGATGCTGGCACTAAGACCGCACTCAATGAGCTGTATACGGCCATAAGCAAACAGGAAAATGCTCATCCGGAGATGGCGCTCCTAGTGGTTGGGGACTTTGATGCAGGGAAACTCAAATCAGTTTTACCTCATTTCTATCAGCATGTTAAATGTGCAACCAGAGGGAAAAAACTCTAGACCACCTTTACTCCACACAAAGAGACACGTACAAAGCTCCCCCCCCTCCATTTGGCAAATCTGACCATAATTCTTTCCTCCTGATTCCTGCTTACAAGCAAAAACTAAAGCAGGAAGCACCAGTGACTCGGTCAATAAGAAAGTGGTCAGATGAAACAGATGCTAAGCTACGGGACTGTTTTGCTAGCACAGACTGGAATATGTTCCGGGATTCTTCCGATGGTATTGAGGAGTACACCGCATCTGTCACGGGCTTCATCAATAAGTGCATTGACGACGTCGTCCCCAGTGACCGTATGTACATACCCCAACCGGAAGCCATGGATTACAGACAACATCCACACTGAGCTAAAGGGTAGAGCTGCCGCTTTCAAGGAGCAGGACTCTAACCCGGAAGCCTATAAGAAATCTCGCTATGCCCTCCAAACCATCAAACAAGCAAAGCGTCAATACAGGACTAAGATTGAATCGTACTACACCAGCTGACGCTCGTCGGATGTGGCAGGGCTTGCAAACTATTACAGACTACAAAGGGAAGCACAGCCACGAGCTGCCCAGTGACACAAACCTATCAGACGAGCTAAATTACTTCTATGCTCACTTCGAGGCAAGTAACACTGAAACATGCATGAAAGCACCAGCTGTTCCGGATGACTGTGTGATCACGCTCTCCGTAGCTGATGTGAGTAAGACAATTAAAACAAGTCAACATTCACAAGGCCGCAGGGCCAGACGGATTACCAGAACGTGTATTCCGAGCATGCGCTGACCAACTGGAAAGGGTCTTCACTGACATTTTCAACCTGTCCCTGACTGAGTCTGTAATACCAACATGTTTCAAGCAGACCACCATAGTCCCTGTGCCCAAGAACACTAAGGTAACCTGCCTAACTGACTACCGACCTGTAGCACTTACATCTGTAGCCATGAAGTGCTTTGAAAGGCTGGTCATGGCTCACATCAACACCATTATCCCAGAAACCGTAGACACACTCCAATTTGTATATCGCCCCAACAGATCCACAGATGATGCAATCTCTATTGCACTCAACACTGCCCTTTCCCATCTGGACAAAAGGAACACCTATGTGAGAATGCTAGTCATTGACTACAGCTCAGAGTTCAACACCATAGTGCCCTCAAAGCTCATCACTAAGCCAAGGACCCTGGGACTAAACAACTCCAACAACTGGATCCTGGACTTCCTGACAGGCCGCCCCCAGGTGGTAAGGGTAGGTAAAACACATCTGCCATGCTGATCCTCAACACGTGGGCCACTCAGGGGTGTGTGCTCAGTCCCCTCCTGTACTCCCTGTTCACTTATGACTGCATGGCCAGGCATGACTCCAACACCATCATCAAGTTTGCTGATCACAGACAACGATGAGACAGTCTATAGGGAGGAGGTCAGAGACCTGGTGGTGTGGTGCCAGGACAACAACCTCTCCCTCAACGTGATCAAGACAAAGGAGATGATTGTGGACTACATGAAAAGGAACAGAGCATGCCCACATTCTCATCGACGGGGCTGTAGTGGAACAAGTTGAGAGCTTCAAGTTCCTTGGTGTCCACATCACCAACAAACTATCATGGTCCAAATACACTAAGACAGTTGTGAAGAGGGCATGACAAAGCCGATTCCCCCTCAGGAGACTTAAAAGATTTGACATCGGTACTCAGATCCTCAAAAGGTTCTACAGCTGCACCATCAAGAGCATCCTGACTGGTTGCATCACCGCCTGGCTGTGGCAACTGCTTGGCCTCTGACCGGAAGGCACTACAGAAGGTGGTACATACAGCCCTGTACATCACTGGGGCCAAGCTTCCTGCCATCCAGCACCTCTGTATCAGGCGTTGTCAGAGGAAGACCCTAAAAATTGTCAAAAGACTGTAGCCACCCTAGTCATAGACTGTTATCTCTGCTATCGCATGGCAGCGGTACCGGAGCGCCAAGTAGAGGTCCAAAAGCCTTTTTAACAGCTTCTACCCCCAAGCCATAAGACTCCTGAACAGCTAATCAAATGGCTTCCCAGACCCCTATTTTACGCTGCTGCTACTCTCTGTTTATAATCTATGCATAGTCACTTTAACTCTACCTACATGTACATATTACCTCAACTAACCTGTGCCCCCGCATATTGACTCTATACCGGTACCCCCTGTATATAGACTCGCTTGTTATTTTACTGTTGCTGTTTAATTATTTGTTACTTTTATTTTATATTTTATATTTTGATTTGGAAGAGGGCTTGTGAGCTTTAGCTTGGTAGCTTGTTACTCAACAGATGGCCAATTCTGAGAAACATTGATACAAAAGAAAGATACAAGTCTTAAGTCTTTATAGTCTGACAACCTTAAATATTCTGCCTTGGTATATATCAGGGTTATTTAAGGTCTTCCTAACATATCTTTGTAACATGATCCAGTCAAAGTGTTTTGTGGTGGGTAAGCATGAATGACTGCACACTGTGATGAGCGATTTAGTTCAGGTTATATTTATGCTGCCCTGGGTCTCAGAAAGGAAAGCAGACATGCCCTGGTTCTCAGAGAGGGAAGCAGAGAGGCCCTGGGTCTCAGAGAGGGAAGCAGACAGGCACTAGGTTTCAGAGAAGGAAGCAGACAGGCCCTGGGTCTCAGATAAGGAAGCAGGGTGGCCCTGGGTCTCAGAGAGGGAAGCAGACAGGCCCGGGATCTCAGACAGGGAAGCAGACAGGCCCGGGATCTCAGACAGGGAAGCAGACAGGCCCTGGGTCTCAGAGAGGGTAGAAGGCAGGCAGGCATGGGCTACACTCTTAGAAAGGTAAGGTCTCCCCATAGGAGAACCCTTTGAAAAATCCTTTTTGGTTCCAAGAAGAACTCTTTTTGTTCCTGGGAAAACCCCTTTGGAACCATTTCCACAGAGTTCTACCTGGAACCAGAAAGGGTTCTACCCAAAAAGGGTTCTCCTTTGGGGACAGCCAAAGAACCCTCTTAGGTTCTAGATAGCACTTTTTTTCTAATAGTGTTGAATGCTGCCTCCTTAGGGAGCTATGGGGCTACACTGCTGCCTTGTCATTCAGGCCTCAGCACCTCCAAGGCCCCGACGGCTACCCCAACATATCTATTTTCTTTGTATTCTTGCCTAGTCCTGAGCTAACCTCTTCTGATGCATGGTCCTTGCTTGGTTCGTTCTGTTTCTTTGCCCCAATACAGCAAATAAGTGGTTTGGTTTGAGCCCCAGTTTGTTGTTATACAGAATGTTTCAGGGTCTATATATACATGGGTCTTGTCACGTCCTGGCCAGTATAAGGGTTAATTAGTATTGTAGTTTGGTCAGGACGTGGCAGAGGGTATTCGTTTTATGTGGTTCGGGGTGGTGTGTTTTGTTGAAGGGGCATTTGGTTTAAGTATTCCGGGGTTTTTGGGCACTGTTTGGTTTTCAGGTATTCTATGTTTAGTCTAGTATGTCTGTTTCTATGTTTGGTTAATTGGGGTTGGGACTCTCAGTTGAAGGCAGGTGTTGTCTATCTGCCTTTGATTGAGAGTCCCATATATTAGGGTGTGTTTGTGTTTGTTATTGGTGGGTGATTGTTCTGTGTTTAGCCTTGTGCCTTACCAGACTGTTGTTTTTGTCGATCGTATTTTTTTTGTTATTTTTGTATGTTCATTGTTGTTCGTGGTTTCGTTTTTTTTTTGTTATTTTTGTATGTTCATTTTGAATATAAATAAACGTCAAGATGAGCCTGCACGTACCTGCTGCGTTTTGGTCCTCCTTCACCGACGACAACCGTGACAGAATCACCCACCTACTATGGACCAAGCAGCAGAGGAAGGAGCAGAGGGACTTCGAGTTGGACTGGCGGGAGAAGTGGACCTGGGAGGAAGTTCTGGACGGGGCCGGACCTTGGCACCAGGCTGGGGATTATCGCCGCCCGCAGTGGGAAATTGAGGCAGCCAAGGCAGAGAGGCGGAGGTACGAGGCCATGGACGCGCTGAGGGAGAAGCACGAGAGGCACCCCCAAGAATTTTTTTTGGGGGGGCACACGGGTAGTTTGGCTAGGCGTAGGAAGAGCCGGAAGCCAGCTACCCGTGGTTATATGGAGGAGCGTATGGGGTGGAGAGCGCTATGTTTCGCTGAGGAGCGCACTATCTCACCCATACGCACGCACAGTCCGGTGCGAGTTATTCCAGCCCCTCGCAGGTGCCGTGCTAGAGCGGGCATCCAGCCTGGTAGGAGGATGCCTGCGCAGCGCATCTGGTCGCCGGTACGCCTCCAAGGACCAGGCTACCCAACTCCCGCTCTACGCACGGCTACCATCAGGCCCCTGCACAGCCCAGTCTGCCCTGTACGAGCACCCCGCTCGTACAGGGCTACTAGTTCCATCCAGCCAAGGCGGGTTGTGCAGGAGGTAAACTCTAGACCGACTGTGCGCCTCCATAGCCCTGGGTTTCCAGCTCCTGTCTCTCGTGCAGACCCGGAAATGCGTCAACCCAGTCCGACTCGTCCTGTTCCCGCTCCCCGCACTAGCCTTCAAGTGCGTAAACCCAGCCTCGCCAGTCAACAGTCGTCAGAGCTGCCCGCCAGTCAACAGTCGTCGGAGCTGCCCGCCAGTCAACAGTCGTCGGAGCTGCCCGCCAGTCAACAGTCGTCGGAGCTGCCCGCCAGTCAACAGTCGTCGGAGCTGCCCGCCAGTCAACAGTCGCCGGAGTGGCCAGACTGCGCTGAACTGCCGGAGTGGCCAGACTGCCCTGAACTGCCGGAGTGGCCAGACTGCGCTGAACTGCCAGAGTGGCCAGACTGCGCTGAACTGCCGGAGTGGCCAGACTGTGCTGAACTGCCGGAGTGGCCAGACTGCCCTGAACTGCCGGAGTGGCCAGACTGCCCTGAACTGCCGGAGTGGCCAGACTGCCCTGAACTGCCGGAGTGGCCAGACTGCCCTGAACTGCCGGAGTGGCCAGACTGCCCTGAACTGCCGGAGTGGCCAGACTGCCCAGACTGTCCCGAGCTGCCAGACTGCCCAGACTGTCCCGAGCTGCCAGACTGCCCAGACTGTCCCGAGCTGCCAGACTGCCCAGACTGGCCCGACTGCCCCCCGGCGATGCCAGAGTGGCCCGACAGCCTGGAACGGCCGGAACCAGAGCCACCTCCAGATATAGGTGGGTTGGGGAGGGGGGGGGTGTAGCACAGTGCCGTCGTTGACGGCAGCCACCCTCCCTTCCCTCCCTTTAGTAGAGGGGAATTTTGGTTTTGTTGTTTGGGGTTGTTGTTTTTTTTGTTTTTTTTGTTTTTAAGGTGCTTCCGGGGTTAGCACCTTTAAGGGGGGGGGGGTACTGTCACGTCCTGGCCAGTATAAGGGTTAATTAGTATTGTAGTTTGGTCAGGACGTGGCAGAGGGTATTCGTTTTATGTGGTTCGGGGTGGTGTGTTTTGTTGAAGGGGCATTTGGTTTAAGTATTCCGGGGTTTTTGGGCACTGTTTGGTTTTCAGGTATTCTATGTTTAGTCTAGTATGTCTGTTTCTATGTTTGGTTAATTGGGGTTGGGACTCTCAGTTGAAGGCAGGTGTTGTCTATCTGCCTTTGATTGAGAGTCCCATATATTAGGGTGTGTTTGTGTTTGTTATTGGTGGGTGATTGTTCTGTGCTTAGTCTTGTGCCTAGTCAGACTGTTTTGTTGTTCGTGGTTTCGTTTTTTTGTTATTTTTGTATGTTCATTTTGAATATAAATAAACGTCAAGATGAGCCTGCACGTACCTGCTGCGTTTTGGTCCTCCTTCACCGACGACAACCGTGACAGGTCTATGTATACATGTACCTGTAATCTGGAGCCGGTTAGCTAATTCAAACTTTTTTTGCGTCGGACAGGGGCGGACTGGCCATTTTTAGCCCAGTGGGCATGTCTAACTATTTCGTTTTTTGCAAAATTATCATTATTTGGCTAATAATGGGGGCCTCAAGGAAAAAAATGGGCCGGTGTGTTAGAAATGCCAGGGCCGATTACTGGTCCTAGTCCACCCCTGGCATCAGGGACCCCTGGCATCAGGGACCCCTCATAATATCAGAACACAACTCCTACTTAAAGGAAAATTCCACCCAAGAACTATCTTTTGGTATTTTCTTAATTAGTCCATTGTTGATGCATCATACTGGGATGATTTCTGTACTTTGAAAGTTACATATCTTGAAAACTTGATTGCTGACAAGCTTAACATTTTGGGACTATGTCAACAATGGACTAATGAAATAAATACCAAAATATTGTTTTTGGGTGGAGTTTTCCTTTAAGAATGCCATAAGAATAGCATACAAGCAGTTTTACTATGACTTCTGCATTGTGAAGGCCCCTCTCAGAGATAATGTTTTTGCGGCTTTAAAGCTAATTCCGTGCAATTCTATACATTTGATGATGGTGCCGAGAAAAACATTTGCCGTTTGAGAGCTTAAATTACAGTGCATTTATGTTCAAAACATTATTTCTGGGGAATACCATTGTGTAGTACTGCTTTGGGAACTACTGATCGAGAGCAAATGCCGGACCCAATCGAAACTAATTGGTACAATCTGACTAAACGAGTTGGGCTCAGGTGGGATGGGACTCCCAACATTTTGTAATCCTTGATTGATGAATGCATCAGTTTTCGTGCCTTCCCCCGGTGATCTGTGAGGCTGTGTGGGTGTGCATGTGCTGCAATTTTAGAGCGTTTGTGGGTTGAGGTCTTCATTTGGCGAGATTGCCTCTGGTCTCGAACAGTGTCAGGGGTCCAAGGTTGCAGGCTGGAGAAAGGGGAGGGGCTCCGTTCATATTGAAAAGTTTCAGGTTTTTATGTGACGTGCAGAAGTAGAGTGAAATGCCTTTCTTGCAAGCTCTAAACCAAGCAATGCAGTAATCAATATCAATGTAGCACTAAAAATTATATAAGGTAGAACAAAAACACACAAGAAATAAAAATAAGAAATAAAAACAAAGGAAAGTAGGAACCTATATACACGGTCAGTTACAACACCATATTTACAATGTGCAGGGATTCTGGAGTGATGGAGGTAGATATTTAAGGGGAAAGGGGACAAGGCATCAGGATATATGATAATCAGAGTAGCAGCTGTGTGTGTGTGTGTGTGTGTGTCGCGCCTTCACGCGGGCCATTTTAAGTCCTTAGTGATGTGGACACCGAGGAACGTGAACCTCCCAACCCTTTCCACTCCAGCCCTCTCAGTTTGGATTGGGGCGTGCTCACCCTACCAGTTTCCTGTAGTCTACGATCAGCTCCTTGGTCTTACTGACGTTGAGGGAGAAGTTGTTATCCCGGGACCACACTAATATGCATGTAAATATCTCATGGCTCAAAGTGGAGGAGAAATTGACTTCATCACTACTTGATTTTGTAAGAGGTGTTAACATGCTGAATGCACCGAGGTGTCTGTTTAAATTACTAGCACACAGCTCGGACACACATGCATACCCCACAAGATTATGGGACTATGGGAGGCGTACATGGGACTATGGGAGGCGTACATGGGACTATGGGAGGCGTACAGTACTACATAGAGTCATGACTACATGGAGCTCTATTCCACATCAGGTGACTGATTTTAAGCAGTAGAATCAGATACAAAAAAACAGATAAAAATACACCTTATGGAACAGTGGGGACTGTGAAGAGACACACACACAGACACAGACACACACACACATACACATGGATTTTGTATTGTAGATATGAGTTAGTAGAGTAGTGGTCTGAGGGAACACACCTAACGTGTTGTGAAATGTAATGTCATGTAAAATGTTACATTTTATGTAACATCCTTAATGTTGCTGGACCCCAGGAAGAGTAGCTGCTGCCTTGGCAGGAACTAATGGGGATCCTTAATAAATACAAAAACAATACCAGGTCACTGACCTCCTCCCTGTACGCTTTCTCATCAGCAAACTTGATAATGGTGTTGGCGTCGTGCGTGGCCACAGTTGTGGGTTAACAGGGAGTACAGGAGGGGAGTAAGCAAAGCGCGCAGCCCTGTGGGGCCCCCGTGTTGAGAGTCAGAGTGGCGGAGGTGATGTTACCTATCCTCACCACCTGGGGTCGGCCCATCAGGAAGTCCAGGATCCAGTTGCAGAGGGAGGTGTTCATTCCCAAGGTCCTATGCTTTGTGACAAGCTTGAAGGGGACTATGGTGTTGAACGCTGAACTGTAGTCAATGAACAGCATTGTCACATAGGTATTCCTGTTATCTAGGTGGGGGAGGGCAGTGTGGAGCGAAATTGAGATTGCGTCTGTTGGAGCTGTGTGCAAATTGGAGTGGGTCTAGGGTATCTGGGATGATGGAGTTGTGTGCCATAACCAGGCTTTCAAATTACTTAATGATTACAGATGTGAGTGCTACAGGGTTTTAGTCATTGTGGCATGAAGCCTTAGAGTTTTGGGGAACAGGAATGATGGTGGTCAGCTTAAAACATGTGGGGATTACAGACTGGGACAAGGAGAGGTTAAAAATTGTTGTAAATAAGCCTGTTCGCTGATCTGCTCTGAGAACACACCCTGGAATACCGTTCAGCCCCGTGGCCTTGTGAGTTTTGACCTGATTAAAGACTTTTCTCACGTGGGCCTCTGAGAGTGGGATCACCCAGTCCTCTGGGCCGGTGGGAGCCCTCTCGCACGGCATGGTGTTGTTATTGTCGAAGCGTGCATAAAATGCATTGAGTTGGTCTGGTAGAGAGGCATCGTTGGGCAGATCACAGCTGGGTCTTCCTCTATAATCCATAATGGACTGTAGCCCCTGCCACATGCAGCGGGTGTCAGAGCCTTTGTAATATGATTCCACCTTATTCCTGTATTGTCCTTTTGCTCGTTTATTGACTCTGTGGAAGTCGTAGCGGGACTTCTTTTACTTGTTCCTGTCCTCAGCCGTAGCCTCAGCTTTTTCTGTGATAGCCCTGTGAGCGGTAGCCCTGTCCCAACCTCAGTGTTAATCCAGGGCTTTTGATTGGGAAAGCAGGGAACCTTCAATGTGGGGACAACGTCGGCGATGCATTTCCTAATGAAGCTGTGGCTGTTGACTGTTAAAGGTGATTTATTCTAAAAGCTGGGTTTAATCCTTTACACAGGCCTTGGCTCAGAAAGGCAAAAACCTGTTTGTTGTTATGAGTGCAGTACATTGACATGATGGGTGGGATGTTGGTTTAATGTGTGTGTGTGTGTGTGTGTGTGTGTGTGTGTGTGTGTGTGTGTGTGTGTGTGTGTCATGCAAAATTACACAAACACACACGCATACATACAAAAAATGAATGAATCCATGCTGATACGGACGCACCAGTCCCAACGTTGAGCGTCAGATTTTCTCAGGGAAGGGATTTTGTTATTGACCTAGTGGCACAGTTTATTCTGGTCCCTTATGCCATGAGGTGATGTTCACCACCAGGGATGTGGTGACATTGACCTGTCATTGACCTGGCTACATGTGACAAAATATGTCACTGCTGTAATAGCAGAGTTGACGCCATAACATGAACTCCCCCCGATTTCTAATTGATTTGCTGCCTTTTATGTTTTTAGAAATGACACCATAACGTGGTAGACTGCTAATGGTTTGACTGATGTTATGTCAGAGAAAAATATTAGCCACAGCATGGTAAAAGCCCTCAAGTGAAAGGTCAAATGCAAATTGGTAAAAATAAATCTATATCTGCATGTGTGTGTGTGTTTGTGTGTGTGTGTGTGTGTGTGTGTGTGTGTGCACGTACAGTATGTGTACTATATATATATGCCTTTTTATCTATTTTTGTGTGTGTGTAAATCCCATTCTACATGAAGCACCTGTACAAGGCCCAGTACGGTGCATTCGGAAAGTATTCAGCTGTCACGATCACTGTCCTCGAACTCCCTGTCATAAATAAGCCAAGGCGCAGCGTGCCGGTAATTCCACATCCTTTATTTAGAAGTGAAACCGAAACAAAACAATAAACAGGATAAACAGAAAGAAACGTGATGTTCTGGGGCTGCTCAAAGGCAGCTGCACAAAAACAAGATCCCACAACTCAAGGAGTGAAAAAGGGCTTCCTAAGTATGGTTCCCAATCAGAGACAACGATAGACAGGTGCCTATGATCGGAAACCATACCTGGCCAAAAGATAGAAATAAAATACATAGAATGCCCACCCCATTTGTATACTTCTGGCCCTTCTTTGGACACTGTGTTAACAACCCTCCAGACGAGCTTTAATGCCATTCAACTCTCCTTCCGTGGTCTCCAACTGCTCCTAAACACAAGTAAAACTAAATGCATGCTCTTCAACCGATCGCTGCCTGCACCTGCCCGCCCGTCCAGCATAACTTCTCTGGACGGTTCTAACTTAGAATTTGTGGACAACTACAAATACCTAGGTGTCTGGTTAGACTGTAAACTCTCCTTCCAGACTCACATCAATCATCTCCAATCCAAAGTGAAATCTAGAATTGGCTTCCTATTTCGCAACAAAGCATCCTTCACTCATACTGCCAAACATACCCTCGTAAAACTGACCATCCTACCAATCCTCGACTTCGGCGATGTCATTTACAAAATAGCCTCCAATACCTTACTCAACAAGCTGGATGCAGTCTATCACAGTGCCATCCGTTTTGTCACCAAAGCCCCATATACAACCCACCACTGCGACCTGTACGCTCTCGTTGGCTGGCCTTCGCTTCATAATCGTCGCCAAACACATTGGCTCCAGGTCATCTACAAGACCCTGCTAGGTAAAGTCCCTCCTTATCTCCGCTCACTGGTCACCATAGCAGCACCCACCTGTAGCACGCGCTCCAGCAGGTATATCTCTCTGGTCACCCCTAAAGCCAACTCCTCCTTTGGTCGTCTCTCCTTCCAGTTCTCTGCTGCCAATGACTGGAACGAACTACAAAAATCTATGAAACTGGAAACACTTATCTCCCTCACTAGCTTTAAGCACCAGCTGTCAGAGCAGCTCACAGATCACTGCACCTGTACATAGCCCATCTATAATTTAGCCCAAACTACTACCTCTTCCCCTACTGTAATTATTTATTTTGCTCCTTTGCACCATATTATTTATATTTGAACTTTGAACTTTCTTCAAACTACAAATCTACCATTCCAGTGTTTTTCTTGCTATACTTTATTTACTTTGCCACCATGGCATTTTTTGCCTTTACCTCCCTTATCTCACATCATTTGCTCACATTGTATATAGTCTTATTTTTTTTCTACTGCATCATTGATTGTATGTTGTTTTATTCCATGTGTAACCCTGTGTTGTTGTATGTTGTCGAACTGCTTTGCTTTATCTTGGCCAGGTCGCAATTGTAAATGAGAACTTGTTCTCAACTTGCCTACCTGGTTAAATAAAGGTGAAATAAATAAAATAAATAAAAAAATATCACACCCTGACATAACTAAACAGAGAAAAACGTCTCTCTCAGGTCAGGGCGTGACATCAGCTCCCCTGACTTTTTCCACATTTTGTTACGTTACAGCCTTATTCTAAAATGGATTAAATATTTTTTTCCCCTCGTCAGTCTACACACAATGCCCCATAGTGACAAAGCAAAAACAGATTTTTTGAAATTTTAGCAAATGTATTAAAAATAAAATATTACATTTACATAAGTAATCAGACCCTTTACTCAGTACTTTATTGATGGACCTTTGGCAGCAATTACAGGGTATGACGCTACAAACTTGGCACACCTGTATTTGGGGAGTTTCTTCCATTCTTCTCTGCTGCACAGCTATTTTCAGGTCTCTCCAGAGATGTTCAATTGGGTTCAAGTTCGGGCTCTGGCTGGGCCACTCAAGGACATTCAGAGACTTGTCCTGAAGCCACTCCTGCGTTGTCTTGCTGTGTGTTTAGGGTCGTTGTCCTGTTGGAAGGTGAAACTTTGCCCCAGTCTGAGGTCCTGAACGCCCTGGAGCAAGATTTCATCAAGGATCTCTCTGTACTTTGCTCCATTCATCTTTCCCTTGATCCTGACTAGTCTCCCAGTCCCTGCCACTGAAAAACATCCCCACAGCATGATACTGCCACCACCATTCTTCATCGTAGGGATGGTGCTAGGTTTCCTCCAGATGTGACACTTGGCATTCAGGCCATCTTGGTTTCACAGACCAGAAAATCTTGTTTATCATTGTCTGAGAGTCTTTAGGTGCCTTTTGGCAAATCCTAAGTGGGCTGTGATGTGCCTTTTACTGAGGAGTGGCTTCCGTCTGGCCACTCTACCATAAAGGCCAGAGATGGTTGTCTTACTGGAAGGTTCTCCCATCTCCACAGAGGAACTCTAGAACTCAGTCAGAGTGACCACCGGGTTCTTGGTCACCTCCCTGACCAAGGCACTTGTACCCCAAATTTCTCAGTTTGGCCGGGCGGCCAGCTCTAGGAAGAGTCTTGGTGGTTCCAAACTTCTTCCATTTAAGAATGATGGAGGCCACTGTGTTCTTGGGGGCCTTCAATGCTGCAGACATTTTTGGTACCCTTCCCCAAATCTGTGCCTCGACACAATCCTGTCTCGGAGCTCTACGGACAATTCCTTTGACCTCATGGCTTGGTTTTTACTCTGACATGCACTGTCAACTGTGGGACCTTATATAGACAGGTGTGGGCCTTTCCAAATCATGTCCAATCAATTGAATTTACCATAGGTTGAATCCAATGAAGTTGTAGAAACATCTCAAGGAGGATGTGAGTTCAGGGTCTAGGAGGTATTTCTGTTTTTTATTGGTAATACATTTGCCAAAATTCTAAAAACCTGTTTTCACTTCGTCATTATGGGGTATTGTGTGTAGATTGATGAGGAAAAAGAAATAATTTAATCAATTTTAGAATAAGGCTGTAACGTAACAAAATTTGGAAAAAGTCCAGGGGTCTGAACACTTTCCGAATGCACTGTATATTATGTAGCTCTCATAACATTATACTTGAAGATACTGGAACAATAGCATACAGTCCAGTACTGTAGAATCCAGCAGACCTACTGCATCTACAGTATAACATCACATGTAATTAGACAGTTAGAGGAAGCCAGATTAACCATTTGATCTCGACTCAGTCATCTACCGTCATCTCGCAGTGGACACACCTCCCAGTCAATTTGGCTAAGAGCACCACACTTAGAATTATTAAAGAGCCAACAAGAGGGCCCTTACATGATTAACATAATTACAGCATAATTAAGTTAAAGAAAACACTGGGAGGGAGGAAGTCTAATGAGAGATCTAAAGAAAATGATTTTTCACCAAGACTGTGTGTGTGTGTGTGTGTGTGTGTGTGTGTGTGTGTGTGTGTGTGTGTGTGTGTGTGTGTGTGTGTGTGTGTGTGTGTGTGTGTGTGTGTGTGTGTGTGTGCGTGCGGATGTGTTTAACTATACTTGTGGGGACCAGAAGTCCCTACAAGAATATTAAAGGGGAAAAAATGTGACCAACTGTGGACGTTTTGTTGGTCCCCACAAGGTCAAATGCTATTTCGAGGGGGTTTAGGGTTAAGGTTAGAATTAGTGTTAGGGTTAGGAGCTAGGGTTAGCTTTAAGGTTAGGAGCTAGGGTTAGCTTTAAGGTTAGGAGCTAGGGTTAGGTTTAGAGTTAGGGTAGGTTTTTGGGTTAAGGTTATGGTAAGGTTTAGGGTAAGGGTAAGGGTAAGGTTTAGGGTTAGGGGTTAAGGAAAATAGGATTTTGAATAGGTTTGAATTGTATGTCCCCACAAGATTAGCTGCACAAGAATGTGTGTGTGTGAGCGTGCGTGCGTGTGCCACACACGTTTGGCATTGAACAAGTGCTCCTCCTACAGGGGAAGCCAATGTACTCTCTGTCATTAGCTGCATAGACAACTGATTGACTGACTGACTTATCACCAGATAAAGAGCATCCAATGGGAAGAAACTATCTATCCACAGGGTGTTTGTGAGTCCCTATTAATCCCATTCAGAATTCCACTTTACAATATATCCAGTAACGAAGTTGGATGTACAGTCGTTTTTTCCCCTATGGGCTATAGTAGCCACGCAATGGAAATTGATCTTTAAATTAAAATGGACACATTCAGCATAATAGCCAACATAGCATAGGTCTAGGAAATATAATTATCTACCACTATTTGAGCTATATGATTAACCTTCGTATTATCTTAGTGTATAAGGTTTAGCCCAGCGTTATTATACTGTAGTTTATATTATACTACCCATTGGTAACTCCTTAGTGGGGATTTCATTGTAACACCATTGGGATGGATGGAGGTTGGAGGAGGGGTGAGCCAGCTAACTACGCCATATATACATAATACATTAACAACTGTAAGTGCTGTTATTGTGCAGTGGAAACGTCTAGGAGCAACAACGGCTCAGCCGCGAAGTGGTAAGCCACACAAGCTCACAGAATGGGACAGCCGAGTGCTGAAGAACGTAGCATGTAAATATCATCTGTCCTCCATTGCAACATTCACTACCGAGTTCCAAACTGCCTCTGGAAGCAAAGCCACCACAATAATTGTTCATCAGGAGCTTCATGAAATGGGTTTCCATGGCCGAGCAGCTGAGCAGCCGCATACAAGCCTAAAATCGGCATGCGCAATGCCAAGCGTCAGCTGGAGTGGTGTAAAGTTCGCCTCCATTGGACTCTGGAGCAGTGGAAACACAGTCTCTGGAGTGATGAATCACGCTTCATCGTCTGGCAGTCCAACGGACGAATCTGGGTTTGACGGATGCAAGGAAAACGCTACCTGACCCAATGCATAGTGCCAACTGTAAAGTTTGGTAGAGGAGGAATAATAGTCTGGGGCTGTTTTTCATGGTTCGGGCTAGGCCCCTTGGTCCAGTGAAGGGAAATCTTAACACTACTGCATAATGACATTCTAGATGATTCTGTGCTTCCAAATTTGTGGCAACAGTTTTGGGAAGGCTTTTTCCTGTTTCAGCATGACAATGTCCCCATGCACAAAGCGAGGTCCATACAGAAATGGTTTGAGGAGATTGATGTGGAAGAACTTGACTGGCCTGCACAGAGCCCTGTCATCAACCCCATCAAACAACTTTGGAATGAATTGGAACGCCAACTGCAAGCCAGGCCTAATCGCCCAACATCAGTGCCCGACTTCACTAATGCTCTTGTGGCTGAATGGAAGCAAATCCCCACAGCAATGTTCCAACATCTGGTGGAAACCCTTTCCAGAAGAGTGGAGGCTGTTATAGCAGCAAAGGGGAGACCAACTCCATATTAATGGCCATGATTTTGGAATGAGATGTTCGACGAGCAGGTGTCCACATACTTTTGGCCATGTAGTGTGTCATCATGCGAGGTGAGTGTGGTGATTTGACACACAGTCATCTCACCAGTGTCATGCCCGCTAACATGCAACTCATGGTTGACGTGAGAGTCAGCATCGACCATAAACAGTCTATGTTATACTATTGACTTATTTGTGCTATTGTGGGATGATACATGAGGTGTTGTGATGCGTCTCCTGTAGGTTGTCTTGAAATGGGGGAGTGTCGGGTGTAGATTTGTGTGTTCGTCATTTTTTAAGGTCAACCTTAGCCTGCAAACTTAAAAGGGAACATTCTAAAATGTTCAACATCAAATTGATCATCTCCAGCACCACTGCAATGTCAACAGATGTGAAAACAGCTGGTTTTATTGTTTCAAAATAACAATAGAAGGAGCCACTGATGACATCATCGAGTGTGCATCATGTGATTTTAAACAGCTATGGCAAGCAGGCAAATGTTAGTAAGTAAGTAAAGCCCAGTCCCTCTTCTTGATCTCAAACAATTGAATGAAGACGGTTATTCAGTGGACTCTATGGTGTTTTAGCTCTATCACTCTCTGAGATGGCAGCATGGCATGGTGGTGTGTTTGTAGGACAAGTGTAGCGGGGCAGAAAATAGAAAAGCCAGACACCTAATTACACCTGTCGCAGCGGGCACCAAGTGTGGCGAGACCGGCACAGGGTGTCCAGGGCTGTGTCGCCTCCAACTCCCATCCTCAAACACACACATGCACACACATGCATGCACGCATGCACACATACACTTATGGTTTGTTCCCCTGGGTAATATGGGGACACGCTAGACACTCCCACATAACATGTTTGTTTCCCTTTGCCAAAAGTAGTGTGAAATCTCAGAACCATAGAACATTGTCAATGTTGATTGACGCTGGCTGCAAAGATATAATAGATGGATGGTTACCAGGAAATGGATGAATGACATGTCAATTCATTGATTTGGATTGATTTGATTGATGCGTTGGTACGACACCAATAAGCCTTTGGAGAAACACAGAGAGAACAGTCTCAGGTAAACCCAAAACATGCAGTTTTGGTCTAGGATGTTTCGTTATTATAGGCCCTATTAATCACAGTTTCATTTATGAAGCTCGTGTTAGGATGTGGGAAGAAAATCGAAATTTGACTACAAAATGGTGTTTGTAATCATTACACGATGGTAATGAAATTCCATCATGAAACTGCATGCACGGTTGACATTTACTAAACTGAGGAAAAGTGGCCCTGTGTCTAAGGGGCTATGGTTGCCATGTGCAAATTCAGGCAGGCAGGCACGGAAGCATGGAGGCACGCAGACAGATGCACACACACACACAACCCCCCCCCCCTCCACACACACACACACACACACTAAACACACACAGCCCTACAGCCCAGAGGAGCAGGTTCTCTTGTTTAACATGGACATGGAGAGCTTCTGTTCCCGTTGGAGGCTGACATTTAAAACCAGGCCCAAATCACACCTGCTGTTTACATTCCTAGTGTTACACATCAGGACCCTTCTCCACACTCCACACTCTGCCGCTTACAGGAACCAGACCTGCTGGCTAGCTTTTTATAGCTATTTGATCTAGCAGTCTTGTTTACATTAAGATGTTGTTTGTCACTAACTTTTTAATCAATGTGAAAGTAATAACATCTTAATTGTCCAATAAAGCTTTATTAAAACTCCTCTCCTTCTCTCCCACTCCCAGGTGCTGAACCTCAGCTTGTCCAACACGGCTTTATTAAAACTCCTTCCACTCTCTCCTCCCAGGCTTTATTAACACACCTCTCCCTCTCTCCCACTCCCAGGTGCTGAACATCAGCTTGTCCAACACGGCTTTATTAAAACTCCTTCCACTCTCTCCTCCCAGGCTTTATTAACACACCTCTCCCTCTCTCCTCCTCCCAGGTTCTGAACATCAGCTTGTCCAACACGGCTTTATTAAAACTCCTCTCCCTCTCTCCTCCTCCTCCCAGGTGCTGAACCTCAGCTTGTCCAACACGGCTTTGTTAAAACTCCTTCCACTCTCTCCTCCCAGGCTTTATTAACACACCTCTCCCTCTCTCCTCCTCCCAGGTGCTCAACCTTTTCCTAGCCTTGCTGCTCAGCTCGTTCAGCTCGGACAACCTCTCGGCGCCCGACGACGATGGCGAGATGAACAACCTACAGATTGCCATTGGCCGCATCAAAAGCGGCATGAGCTGGCTCCGAAGCCAGGTTGGGCACTTGATTTTAAACAGCTATTCATTGTTTAATTACATTTTTATTCTCTACTTTTTTACTATTTAGCATAGACAATTAGATAGATTCAAAATAAGATATATCATGAAATGTAGTATGGGCTATGAGTAAAAATTAAACAACCTATATCAACCAAACAAACAAATTAATCACAAAACCCCCAAAAAATAACATGCAAAAAAAGTTAATCACGTCTTCTTAAACGTATTTCATTACTTCGTTGCAGATCTGCGACTTCTTCAACGGCAACTTCAAGCGGCGGCGGCAGAAGAGCAAAGAAGCCGAGGCCATGCTGAAGCTCAAGAGGCTGAGCCACAGTGCTCCGCTTGGCGAGGTTGGCAATGGGACAGTGGTGGCGGTGGCGGGAGGGATCGGACGCCACGGGGAGAAGATTATGGTCCCGGAGGTGGACGACAGCTACATGACCAACCCCAACCTGACCATCAGTGTGCCCATCGCTCCTGGCGAGTCGGATGTGGAGTTCCCCGAGGACGAGGATGAGGAGGAAGAGGGGGAGAGCGAGAGCTCAGAGGCGGAGGAGGAGGAGGAGGAGAGCAAGCAGGTAGGATGGGAGTTTAGGTTGGTGGAAGTGAAGGGTACCGATATGGAAGTCTATATCGATATCAGTCACATTTTTGTGATACAAGCCATTAATGGGCCACTGTAATATATCAGATATTGTTATTCCCAAACATTAAATCAAATCAAATCAAATTTTATTAGTCACATACACGTGTTTAGCAGATGTTATTGCAGGTGTATTGAAATGCTTGTGTTTCTAGCTCCAACAGTGCAGTAACATCTAACATGTAATATCTAACAATTTCACAACAATAGACACAATACACACAAATCTAAAGTAAAGGAATGGAATTAAGAATATATAAATATTTGGGCGAGCAATGTCAGAGCGGCATAGACTAAGATACAGTAGACTTGGATATAATACAGTATATACGTATGAGATGAGTAATGCAAAAAATGTAAACATTATTAAAGTGACTAATGTTCCATTATTAAAGTGGCCAGTGATTTCAAGATTATGTATATAGGGCAGCAGCCTCTAATGTGCTAATGATGGCTATTTAACAGTCTGATAGTCTTGAGATAGAAGATGTTTTTCAGTTTCTCGGTCCCAGCTTTAATGCACCTGTACTGACCACGCCTTCTGGATGATAGTGGGGTGAACAGGCAGTGTCTGGGGTGGTTGTTGTCCTTGATGATCTTTTTGGCCTTCCTGTGACATCGGGTGCTGTCGGTGCCCTGGAGGGCAGGTAGTTTGCCCACAGTGATGCGTTGGGCAGACCGCACCACCCTCTGGAGAGCCCTGCGGTTGTGTGCGGTGCAGTTGCCGTACCAGGTGGTGATACAGCCCGACAGGATGCTTTCAATTGTGCAACTGTAAAAGTTTGTGAGGGTTTTAGGTGCCAAGAAAAATGTATTCAGCCTCCTGAGGTTGAAGAGGTGCTGTTGCGCCTTCTTCACCACACTGTCTGTGTGGGTGGACCATTTCAGTTTGTCAGTGATGTGTATGCCGAGGAACTTGAAGCTTTCCACCTTCTCCACTGCTGTCCCGTCGATGTGGATAGGGGGGTGCTCCCTCTGCTGTTTCTTGAAGTCCACGATCAGCTCCTTTGTTTTGTTGATGTTGGGTGAGAGGTTATTTTCCTGGCACCACACTCCCAGGGCCCTCACCTCCTCCCTGTAGGCTGTCTCGTCATTGTTGGTAATCAGGCCTACTACTGTTGTGTCATCTGCAAACTTGATGATTGAGTTGGAGGCATGCATGGCCACGCAGTCATGGGGGAACAGGGAGTACAGCAGGAGGCTGAGCATGCATCCTTGTGGGGCCCCAGTGTTGAGGATCAGTGAAGTGGAGGTGTTGTTTCCTACCTTCACCACCTGGGGGTGGCCAGTCAGGAAGCCCAGGACCCAGTTGCACAGGGCGGGGTTCAGACCCAGGGCCTCGAGCTTAATGATAAGCTTGGAGGGTACTATGGTGTTGAATGCTGAGCTGTAGTCAATGAACAGCATTTTTACATAGGTATTCCTCTTGTCCAGATGGGATAGGGCAGTGTACAGTGCGATGGCGATTGCATCGTCTGTGGATCTATTGGGGCAGTAAGCAAATTGAATTGACTACTCTCTCAAAGCACTTCATGATGACAGAAAAGAGTGCTACAGGGCGATAGTCACTGGGCCGGCAGCCTTGCGAGGGTTAACACGCTTAAACGTCTTACGTCGGCCACGGAGAAGGAGAGCCCACAGTCCTTGGTAGCGGTCGGTGGCACTGTGTTATCCTCAAAGAGGGCGAAGAAGGTGTTTTGCTTGTTCGGAAGCAAGACGTCGGTGTCCGCGACAGAGGGAATAACATCACTGTTTGTATTCTGCCATATTCCCAGTCACCTTGCCTTGGTTAAATGCGATGGTTCGTGCTTTCAGTTTTGCGCGAATGCTGGCATCTATCCATGGTTTCTGGTTAGGTTTTAATAGTTACAGTGGATACAACATCTCCTATACACTTCCTGATAAACTCAGTCACCGTATCAGTATAATCATCAATGTTATTCACTGAGGCTATATCGGAGGAACATATCCCAGTCCTTGTAATTATAACAATATTGATACGTGAATTCCAATTGGTCAGACCAGCATTGAATAGTCCTTAGCACGGGTACTTCGTGTTTGAGTTTCTGCATATAGGAAGGGAGTAGAAAAATGGAGTCGTTACATCATAGAGGCTAATATTTTCTACTTTAATTAGTGATTGACTTCAGACGGCAGACTGCTGCTAGATACGTAATTATGACAGAGTTGGTCTTGTCTCACACTGTAGGCATTGCCATGTGTGCTTGTCCCTCTCATGTTAGAACTGTGATGTTCATTGTGTCTACTAAATGTGGGTCAGATGCATGTATGAGTTCTTCTAGTCTTTTGGTCCACCCTCTCTTTTCTCTCTCCTCTCTCTCTCCCCCCTCATCTTTTTCTCTCTCTCACTCTCTTTCTCTCTCTGGCCTGAGAGGTTGCTTAGCCGTCCAATAACTGACGGTTGAGCAGACTGGAAAGAGAGCCCTTATCTCCCTCTCTTTTTCTCTCACCCTCCACTCTCCACCCGCCACCCTCCTCTCTCTCTCATTCCATCCCTTTCCCTCTCCCTCTCCCTCTCTCTCCGTCTGAAGTGAGCCGCTCCAAGCCCACGCACAAAGGCTATTTTCATGCCCTGTTTTGTTTTCTCACTTCCTCCAGAGCAATTTGGCCCTGAGCGGACACTTCCCAAAATGGATGCCCTGTCCAATTGTACACCTTGTAAAGATTTATACTACTATTTCTGTAGTTGGGTACTTCTTCCATTTGGTAACAATGGCTCCGTATATTGCCGCCCAATCAGGAATATGGAATAAGATCCTTGAGGGCAAAGTGCATTTTGTTGCCTGCATTTGTCTTTCACCTGTCTCTTTGTCTGCATCCATTAAAATGGGTTGAATTGAACTGAGCTAGATTGTGGCCCATTACCTTGTTGTCTGGGGGTTAGGGTTAGTTTCAAAGATGAATTGATGTTGACAAGGAGACGTGAAATGAGCCAGGCTTCTTGAATAAATATAAAACTTTGTTGAAGTTGAAAAGGTTGGGAGCTGGGAGAAGGAGAGCGAGCTTATACTACGTGGTATGCAAACGTTTATGGAGCGTTTTGCAAATGTTTATGGAAACATGATACAGCATTCTCAACATGTATGGAACAGGTTGTTAATATATATACACTACCGTTCAAAAGTTTGGGGTCACTTAGAAATGTCCTTTTTGAAAGAAAATCACAATTTTTGTCCATTAAAGTAACATCAAATTGATCAAAAATACCAGTGTAGACATTGTTAATGTTGTAAATGACTATTGTAGCTGGAAACGGCTGATTTTTTTATGGAATATCTACATAGGCGTACAGAGGCCCATTATCAGCAACCATCACTCCTGTGTTCCAATGGCACGTTGTGTTAGCTAATCCAGTTTATCATTTTAAAAGGTTTGAGCCTGTGATCGAATCCACAAATGCCGATGCTCCAGATACTCAACTAGTCTAAAGAAGGCCAATTTTATTGCTTCTTTAAATCAGCACAACAGTTTTCAGCTGTGCTAACCTAATTGCAAAACGGTTATCTAATGATCAATTAGCCTTTTAAAATGACAAACTTGGATTAGCTAACACAACATGCCATTGGAACACAGGAGTGATGGTTGCTGATAATGGGCCTCTGAATGACTATGTAGATATTCCATTAAAAATCAGCCATTTCTAGCTACAATAGTCATTTACAACATTAACAATGTGTACAGTGTATTTCTGATCCATTTGATGTTATTTAAATCGACAAAAAAAATGTGCTTTTCTTTTAAAAAACAAGGACATTTCTAAGTGACCTCAAACTTTTGAACGGTAGTATACACAGTTGAAGTTGGAAGTTTACATACACCTTAGCCAAATACATTTAAACTCAGTTTTTCACAATTCCTGACATTTAATCCTAGTAAAGATTCCCTGTTTTAGGTCAGTTAGGATCACCACTTTATTTTAAGAATATGAAATGTCAGAATAATAGTAGAGAGAATAATTTATTTCAGCTTTAATTTCTTTCATCACATTCCCAGTGGGTCGGAAGTTTACATACACTGAATTAGTATTTGGTAGCATTGCCTTTAAATTGTTTAACTTGGGTCAAATGTTTCGGGTAGCCTTCCACAAGCTTCTCACAATAAGTTGGGTGAATTTTGACCCATTGCTCCTGACAGTGCTGGTGTAACTGAGTCAGGTTTGTAGGCCTCCTTGCTCGCACACACTTTTTCAGTTTTGCCCACATTTTTTCTATAGGATTGAGGTTAGGGCTTTGTGATGGCCACTCCAATACCTTGACTTTGTTGTCCTTAAGCCATTTTGCCACACCTTTGGAAGTATACTTGGAGTCATTGTCCATTTGGAAGACCCATTTGCGACCATGCTTTAACTTCCTGACTGATGTCTTGAGATGTTGCATCAATATATCCACATCATTTTCTTTCCTCATGATGCCATCTATTTTGTGAAGTGCACCAGTCCCTCCATCAGCAAAGCATCCCCACAACATGAAGCTGCCACCCCCGTGCTTCACAGTTGGGATGGTGTTCTTCGGCTTGCAAGCCTCAACCTTTTTCCTCCAAACATAACGATGGTCATTATGGCCAAACAGTTATATTTTTGTTTCATCAGAGCAGAGGACATTTCTCCAAACAGTACGATCTTTGTCCCCATGTGCAGTTGCAAACCGTAGCCGGGCTTTTTTATGGCGGTTTTGGAGCAGTGGCTTCTTCCTTGCTGAGCGCCCTTTCAGGTTATGTCGATATAGGACTTGTTTTACTGTGAATATAGTTACTTTTGTACCCGTTTCCTCCAGCATCTTCACAAGGTCCTTTGCTGTTGTTCTGGGATTGATTTGCACTTTTCGCACCAAAGTACGTTCACCTCTAGGAGACAGAACGTGTCTCCTTCCTGAGCGGTATGATGGCTGCATGGTTCCATGGTGTTTATACTTGTGTACTATTGTTTGTACAGATGAACGTGGTACCTTCAGGCGTTTGGAAATTGCTCCTAAGGATGAACCAGACTTGCGGAGGTCTACAATTTCTTTCTGAGGTCTTGGCTGATTTCTTTACATTTTCCCATGATGTCAAGCAAAGAGGCACTGAGTTTGAAGGTAGGCCTTGAAATACATCCACAGGTACATCTCCAATTGACTCAAATGATGTCAATGATGCCTATCAGAAGCTTCTAAAGCCATGACATACTTTTCTGGAATTTTCCAAGCTGTTTAAAAGCACAGTCAACTTAGTGTATGTAAACTTCTGACCCACTGGAATTGTGATACAGTGAATTATAAGTGGAATAATCTGTCTGTAAACAATTGTTGGAAAAATTACTTGTGTCTTGCTAAAAGTAAATGTCCCAACCGACTTGCCAAATCTATCGTTTGTTAACAAGAAATGTGTGGAGTGGTTGAAAAGGAGTTTTAATGACTCCAACCTAAGTATGTGTAAACTTCCGACTTCAACTGTATATGTGTGTGTGTATATATATATATATATATATGAATGAGAGAGAGAGAGAGAGAGACAAAAAGTTGTTTACATCTGTTTTCTCTTCCGTTCTCTCTGCCTCCATTTGTCTCTCTCGCTCTCCCTCCGTCCCTCTAAACAGAGCTGACTTATCTGTGTCGGTTTGTCTCTTTGCACACCTGTGCTCCAATTAGTTTTAAGAGAGCGGTCACGTCTTGCCCACCCGCTTTAATCTTACTATGCACCTGTCCTCTCACCGTCCCTTGTTCTCTCTTTCTCTCTTTTATCCCTTCACTCACTCCATCTCTGTACACCTGCCTGTCCACCTACTCAGTCTGTTTTATCTTTATCCCTACACCTGTCCCTGACTCCTCCCTCCCCCTCTCTCTCTCTCTCTCTCTCTCTCTCTCGCTCTTTCTCTTTCTTTTTCTCTCTTTTAAGACAACCTGTTATATGCATGTCACCCATGGAGGCTGTTTCAGGTTTGCTGTAGCTCACTGTGTAGATAATCAGGAAGTACACGCAGGGTTCCCTAGCCAGTCTCCCGTACAGAGCGGCCATCTGCATCTATCCAGCTAACCGTGGCCTCAAATGCATGCCTGTCGCTATCCTTTATCAGGAAAAGGGCAGCGAGAGAGAACATTGCCCTGAAACATTAGTTAGCACCTAAAAGATAATTAGAACAATTCAAAACATTGTAAACAAGGCAACAGTAAACAATTTTGTCCCCCACAAATGATTGGGCCAATTTCATCGTGTGAAACCACAGACTATCCATTAAATTGACCAGATACTCTGGTGGCCACTCTGACAATGCTAGCAGTGCCAGCTGTGTCACTAGAGATTCTGGGTTCGAGTCCAGGCTCTGTCGCAGCCGGTGGGCACAATTGGCCCAGCGTCGTCCGGGTTAGAGGAGGGTTTGGCCGGCAGGGATGTCCCTGTCCCATCGCGCACTAGCGACTCCTATGGCGGGCCAGGCACAGTGCATGCTGACAAGGTCGCCAGGTGCACTGTGTTTCCTCCAACACATTGGTGCATCCGGGTTAAATGGGCATTGTGTCAAGAGGCAGTGCGGCTTGGTTGGGTTGTGTTTCGGAGGACACCTGCCATCCAGGACCTCTACACCAGGCGGTGTCAGAGGGAAGGCCCAAAAAATTGTCAAAGACCCCAGCCTCCCAGTCATAGACTGTTCTCTCTAGAGAACACCCCCTCTTTTTACACTGCTGCTACTCTCTGTTTATCCTATATGCATAGCCACTTTAACTATACATTCATGTACATACTACCTCAATTGGGCCGACCAACCAGTGCTCCCGCACATTGGCTAACTGGGTTATCTGCATTGTGTCCCGTCACCCACCACCCGCCAATCCCTCTTTTACGCTACTGCTACTCTCTGTTCATCATATATGCATAGTCACTTTAACCATATCTACATGTACATACTACCTCAATCAGCCTGACTAACCGGTGTCTGTATGTAGCCTCGCTACTTTTATAGCCTCGCTTCTGTATATAGACTGTCTTTTTACTGTTGTTTTATTTCTTTATTTACCTACTGTTCACCTAATACCTTTTTTGCACTATTGGTTAGAGCCTGCAAGTAAGCATTTCACTGTAAGGTCTGTTGTATTCGGCGCACGTGACAAATAAAATTTGATTTGATTCTGCCTTGTTGAAAACATGCCCGAGTTGTGCAGATTAATGTTAGATTTGAGAAGGGCGCGCTTCCATCCACGCTTTCGCCCGATGACGTAACGTTCAACTGGGCCAGCATAACATGGCATCAGTATACTAGTAACAACCTAAGTGTTACAAAACTTATATTTGATCAAATAAGCCATTCAATGTTTTCTTAAACAAATTCAACACTCTCATTGACCTCCATACAAACACACAACAACAACAAAAAGCCACTTGCTGGAGAAGACAGATTTTAGGCCCAGTTATCCCTCTCACTTCACAATCGGGCCAGTGCTGTCTGACATATTGCGTGTGACTAACACGAACAAATGGACAGACGAACAGATAAACAGACGAACGGACGGAGACCGATCCACAGTTCCCTTCTCGATTTCAAGGTGGAGGACAATTAAGGGTTACAGTAGGTTAGCAGCAGGCAAAAAGCGTCTCCGCTCTTGTTTTTACTATGAAGAGACTATGCAGCCGAGGCAGACACAGGCTCGTCCCTTTCACAACACCTCAACGTCAAAGTATGGCTGGGAGGGTGTGATAGAAAAAAGCAGCGCCCGGCGTTAGCTCGCACCCGGGACAAATCTCCCACATGAGCTGTAATGCCACAGCCAGCTGAAAGACTGGGGAAATTTAGATGGGATTTGTTTCACCTCTGACGCCCACCTTACCTCTTCTTCAGTCAACGGCCTGTCTATCTGATTCATCACTACAGGGGCCAAGGCCCGGACCACTATTTACACTTCGAAGGGAAGGGTGTGTGTGCATGTGTGTGTTTGTGGAGCCTGGAAACCTAGCGGCTGTTGACCATTCCTCACACCATTGTGCCATTGAGCCCTTGTACATCATAAGCATAGCTTTCTAACTGTAAAGTCAACTCCTTCGCTAATGACTTGATATTGTTTTAGCGGGAGGCTTATGTTGATTATCCCACTAACAGGGTTATTGTGCAAGGCTAATCTTGCTCAGATGAGCGTGGAGCTTAACATAGAGAGACCTTGCTCATAATACAGTGCTACACATCCTGCCGCTGTGTTTATAGTTCCCTTCTCCTAAAGGGTATACCTCAGCATACTCCACAACATGTGGTTTGTTATGATACAGATTTGAAAGACAATTTGGGAATGGTCCTTTCCTTACAAGTAAATTATGTGATTTGCACGTTATTGGAAATTCACAGTTGAGTCATTCAGAACCTTCTGAAAGTAATATTATAGCATGAAGCTACGGTACTGTATGGATTGTGATGCTTGCATTCTAAGTGTCATACTAGTATGGATAAGAACATCTCGGGCAGCAAAGTGACGTTGTGGGATTTGGAGAAGAGCAGGAATTGATCGGTGGGAGACACCAGGCGGCTGGTGGGAAGGCTGAGAGGCTTGGGTCCTCCAGGGACCAACGGTTGTGTAACGGCACACAGCTGTGTCCGAGCGCCGCACAGCGCAACCACGACAACGCTGCCACGGCAACAACCGGGTACATCTCAGATCCCAGAGGCTCTGAGACTGATGAGGAAATGGGATACATGATTTATCATTTATTGACGGAAAACATGCTTGAAATTGTTTTGGCAGGAATTTTTCTCATAGCATATCAATGGCTCTAATGTAATGTCTAAATAAGGGTGAAAGCCAAGCCTCTTCTTAGAGAAATGGGTATGCAGGCTTTTCCTCCAACCCTGCTGTAACACACCTGATTCAGCTTATCAGCTAATCAAGATCCTGGTGAACAGCTAATTAAAACTAGAATCAGGTATAGCCACTTTTCAGACATCTCCTTATTGTTTATGTTCTATAAAACATACCCCTCCGTTTTCGACTAGCCAGGTCAAGGGTGGTGTCACTCGGGCAGTGACACATTACTTTTGGAGTTTCTCATCAAGCTTATTGTGTTGGTCTTTGCAACCCCTTGAATACCTAAAACCGTTAATGTCTGCCACTACACCCATAACTCCTGATCCTTAACCTAGGGTGACCACCTTTAAAATACCCAAACGAGGGACAACAGGATGGTTTTGCTGGACATTCGCAGGACATTCGCAGCAAAATCCTGGAGGGACTAGTTTTATATACATTCAGGGGAGTCCTTTTTCATAGTTTGAGGTGTGTGTGTGTGTGTGTGTGTGTGTGTGTGTGTGTGTGTGTGTGTGTGTGTGTGTGTGTGTGTGTGTGTGTGTGTGTGCGCGCGCAACACTGCTTAGTGCCCAATTCTCTCCCCAGAGGGGCTATTTATACGTGTGTTATGTGGGGGACAATGCACCTGGTATTAGTGATAGTTTCAAGTTTCAAGTTTTATTTGTCACATGCACAAATACACTGAAATGCCTAACTTGCAAGTATTCAATATTAAAATAGTATGACAAAAACACAAGAAATAAGAAATAAGAGAGAGAACTAGAATATCATAAGAATGTAAGCTATGTACAGGGTCAGGGCCAGTAGCAAATGTACAATGTGCAGGGATGTACATGTAGGCAGGGATTTGGAGAAAGTGACTGGTAGCACGATAAACAATAATAATAATAATAATAATAATGAAAATAATGATAATGATAATAATAAGGACAATGACAATAATAATAATGCAAATAATGCTAATGCTAATAATAATGCTAATGATAATGGTAATGATAAGAATAATGATAATAATAAAAATGATAACAATGAATAAGGATAATGATAATGATAAAAACAAAAATGATAATACTAATTATAATACAAATGATAATAATGCTTATTATTATAATAATGGTAATAGTAAACAGTATGTCAGAACTCTAAGTGTTGGGTGGGTATGTGAGTGGTGTGTGTGTGTGCATGTAGGCGTATCTGTCTATTGGGACCATGGGCGTAGTATACAACCAGTGTTATTGGTTCAGCTATACCAGACATACCAACTCCCCTGTCACCCCTAAGCTGAGCACGATGGGCCTGTAAAACACAAAGGCTCATGGGATGCCCGCTCGACAGGCGGAGCAGTAATGTACATCTGATGTGTTGTTACAAGCCTGACATGGGTATGGAATGACCAATAAAACTCAACGGATGACATGAGATGACATAAAAGGTTAATCTGTGTATCTAGAAGGAAAAGCAAAAGAAAGCTTCATAATCATGAAGTTGACCAGGACAATGACTGTATTGGTTTTAGGTTGATGTCGTTGTTCTCGCCGTGCGTTCGTGGGTTTATTGACAGTGGTAATAGAATACTGATCCTCTAAAGCCAAGAGAATGTAAAAGTGAAATTGGAGTAAAGGTTGTTTGTTGAAGGGCCCCCTCGCTGTATTGTCTGCAGAGAATGGCTGTATGACTGTCTTGGTGATGAACAGTTGAGAGGATCTACTGTACTGTTAAGTAATTCCTCTCTCTCTCTGAGCTGTGCTCTCCAATGATAGAATTATTGACGTTGGAGGGAATGCATAGAGAATTCCAAAATTCCAAATTACTTTATAGAATAGATTAATAAAGGTATGGATTGACCTTCACTTTAGCCCACTTTAAAAGCATGAAAACATCAGTTATACTTCTGGTTTGGGGTGAACCATCCCTTTAAATGACACATGGCCATGGACATGAAGGATATGCATTAAGTAATGATTTAACGTTGAGGGTTCATTATGCCCAACGCTGACTTTTGTCACCCTGGAACTTCCTCTACCCACACTTTACTCTGAGTTTATGCTTGACTGTCTTCTTGACTCTGGTGTTGTCACCTCACCTGCAGCACAGACACTACAGTTACCCTGGAAACAGTCCACAGTGTCCTAGGGCAAATATTTAGTTCAAAAGTAGACGCAGCATTTTTCCATGTACAAGGTAACAAAAGTATATCATAGAAAATATATAGATATACACTGACTATACAAAACATTAGGGGAGTTGGTGTTGGGACTGTGACCCTGAGGGGGCTGGGTGGTGAGAGGAGAGTCAGTGTCGGGACTGTGACCCTGAGGGGGCTGGGTGGTGAGAGGGGAGTCAGTGTCGGGACTGTGACCCTGAGGGGGCTGGGTGGTGAGAGGGGAGTCAGTGTCGGGACTGTGACCCTGAGGGGGCTGGGTGGTGAGAGGAGAGTCAGTGTCGGGACTGTGACCCTGAGGGGGCTGGGTGGTGAGAGGGGAGTCAGTGTCGGGACTGTGACCCTGAGGGGGCTGGGTGGTGAGAGGGGAGTCAGTGTCGGGACTGTGACCCTGAGGGGGCTGGGTGGTTAGAGGGGAGTCAGTGTCGGGACTGTGACCCTGAGGGGGCTGGGTGGTGAGAGGGGAGTCAGTGTCGGGACTGTGACCCTGAGGGGGCTGGGTGGTGAGAGGGGAGTCAGTGTCGGGACTGTGACCCTGAGGGGGCTGGGTGGTGAGAGGGGAGTCAGTGTCGGGACTGTGACCCTGAGGGGGCTGGGTGGTTAGAGGGGAGTCAGTGTCGGGACTGTGACCCTGAGGGGGCTGGGTGGTGAGAGGGGAGTCAGTGTCGGGACTGTGACCCTGAGGGGGCTGGGTGGTGAGAGGGGAGTCAGTGTCGGGACTGTGACCCTGAGGGGGCTGGGTGGTGAGAGGAGAGTCAGTGTCGGGACTGTGACCCTGAGGGGGCTGGGTGGTGAGAGGAGAGTCAGTGTCGGGACTGTGACCCTGAGGGGGCTGGGTGGTGAGAGGGGAGTCAGTGTCGGGACTGTGACCCTGAGGGGGCTGGGTGGTGAGAGGGGAGTCAGTGTCGGGACTGTGACCCTGAGGGGGCTGGGTGGTGAGAGGAGAGTCAGTGTCGGGACTGTGACCCTGAGGGGGCTGGGTGGTGAGAGGGGAGTCAGTGTCGGGACAGTGACCCTGAGGGGCCTGGGTGGTTAGAGGGGAGTCAGTGTCGGGACTGTGACCCTGAGGGGGCTGGTTGGTGAGAGGGGAGTCAGTGTCGGGACTGTGACCCTGAGGGGGCTGGGTGGTGAGAGGAGAGTCAGTGTCGGGACTGTGACCCTGAGGGGGCTGGGTGGTGAGAGGGGAGTCAGTGTCGGGACTGTGACCCTGAGGGGGCTGGGTGGTTAGAGGGGAGTCAGTGTCGGGACTGTGACCCTGAGGGGGCTGGGTGGTGAGAGGAGAGTCAGTGTCGGGACTGTGCCCCTGAGGGGGCTGGGTGGTGAGAGGGGAGTCAGTGTCGGGACTGTGACCCTGAGGGGTGGTGTGTGGTGAGAGGGGAGTCAGTGTCGGGACTGTGCCCCTGAGGGGCCTGGGTGGTGAGAGGGGAGTCATTGCCGGGACTGTGACCCTGAGGGGTGGTGTGTGGTGAGAGGGGAGTCAGTGTCGGGACTGTGCCCCTGAGGGGTGGTGTGTGTGTGTGTGTGTGTGTGTGTGTGTGTGTGTGTGTGTGTGTGGACACGCACATCTGGAGCTCATAGCAATATGAGCTCGTGTCCAACCCTGCCCCACCATGACAGGACCCAGAGTGTGATCACATGTTAGCCTGCAGGGCGTCAACAACAGGAAGGAAGAGCTAGAGCCAGAAACCAGACAGAATATCCTGGGTAGGATATTCTGTCACATCACCCTGATTACATCCACCCGACACTGATTACATAACAGACACACAATGTCAAATGGATGGCATATTATTAAGCAGGGTAACTGAAGTGTGTCTTCAAGTAGCTTGGCAATGTATTTCCTCAGTGCTTACTGTAAAAGGTGAATACTGTAACCTCTAGCTTTACACAGTATACAGTATGTGTGGAGAAACAAATATCACACTGAATACCCATCTAAAGAGTTTCAGGAGCTTGCCTGTATTCTGTCTAAATATCCAGCCGACTACACCTCTTCTGTCTATCATGCTATAATATCAGTCCAGATCGCTGATAGCTTGATTTGATTTTGCCAGATTAGATTGAAACAAATGCTGCAGATTATCGCTTTCCAAGCAAAAGATTAAGATGTGCTGTAAGTTACAATATGGTAAATGCCACAAAGGTAACACCAGGTTAGGTTCTATATGAAACTTTGTGCCCAGGCTTTATATGCACCAGGACAGAAGTAGTTATTACTGGGAGAATTATAACTTTCTGAATGTTTCTCATAAATGGAGAAAAAGACTGAATGACTCTCTCTCCATATCTACCAGATCCCCTTCTGTTGTCAATAAATCACCAATATAGCAATACACCAGTCATCAATCACCTGATAATAACTATTTTCATCTAGCATGGCTCTGATTTGTTGTTATCCTCAGGTAAAGGATGACATCAGCCTATCCGAGGGCAGCACGGTGGATCTGAGGAAGCCAGGGGAGGAAGAGGATGAGTATTCAGAGATGGCCGAAGAGACCATGGAACCTGACAACTGCTTCCCTGATGGTAAAGTTTATTTGACTTTTTACATTACTGTTAGGCGAGCCCCATTGAGGTTGTGTTGCTAAGCGGTGGGTTTAGATCCCACTTCTGACACCAAATGTCGGTAAGGAGACAGGACGCCATTATGTTTGCTTCAGAACATCTTTACTAAAATAAAACTGGATATGTTGTACTCTACTACATCATGCTTCAAAGAAATTCATTGTATTTTTAAGGGAGTGGCACCAAGAGGTAGCAGCATGAAAAAGCATACAGCTAACAATTTACATGCACTAGTAATGTATTACTAGTGATACATGTGACCAAGTAAATACATGTATAAGCAAGCACATTTAAGGAATATTATTTAATGTCATGTTTGGAGAGAAAAAAACAAGATGGGCAACTAGACCTGACAATCTGTTTATTTTGTATGTGGAAATCAAAACAGAGACGCGTCAAACAGGTCAATGAATGTGTTTCTATCAAATTTCAAATGTGTATAATAATATTCCATGATGGTGGGGATAACTTTGCAGTCCAGGCTAAACATTTGTATAGTTTTAACAGCTTACATTAGTATAGGGTTTGACTCACTCCCACTGCAAGCCTGAATCTAAACATTTACACTGGGCTACCCCAAACAGTTGGCTTTCGCTTCAAGTGGAGGCCATTTGATATAAAACATTAAACAATTAAGTGACATTTGAAAGGGTAATGGCGCATTAAATTGAATGTCCTGTGTCAGCAGAGATTTGAAAAGGCATCTCAGACACTAAATGGACTCTGGTTAATTTGATGATGACTGACTACCTGAATTAAATTTGGTCGCAACTAATCAACTCCCTCAGCCGGTCTGAGGTAACTTAGACCAATCACGTTATGTCTCCGAGACAATCGTGGTAAATGTTTGAGTGTACATTGAAAGGGTCAGCGTCGTTGGGGGTTGTTCTAAAAAGCTTTTGACATGTTTATGTTAGAGCGTGAAGATCATTACTGAAGGTCTTGTGAACGTTGACACACTCTTTAATGATGCATTCATTTTTACACACGTATTGACTAGTTGTGGTGGGAAGTCATTTAGTTCTTAGTGTTTCTAGGTTCGTGTTTAAAGGTGTCTCCTGAATGCTGACACTGATAGGTTTTTATTGAATACAGTCTGACTTGTGTATGGGGTATCATATTACTATGTGTACGTGTTCATTTGACTACACAGGGAGCACAGTATCCATAGAAACAACCGCTGCACCATAACTCCTTTAATAATGTGGACTACAATAGAGGCTGAAACCTTCTATCCCTTTCAGTGTAATACCTCATAACGCTAGTAAACACAGGGGTGTGGGTCGTGGGTGGTCGTACACAGGGGCTTTATATAAGGTGACTTAATAATATACAAAATGCAAGCCTTATCACGTTTCAGAAGACCCAGATGCAGACAGGGTCGAAGTAACAAAAGTTTATTACTAGAACAGTGGGCAGGCAAAACGACAGGTCAAGGGCAGGCAGAGGTCAGTAATCCAGATCAGAGTCCAAAAAGTACAGAACGGCAGGTAGTCTCGGGGTCAGGGCAGGCAGTGTTCAATAATCCAGGGTGGTGTGACAAGGTACAGAACGGCAGGCAGGCAGGCTCAGGGTCAGGGCAGGCAGAATGGTCAAAACCAGGAAAACAGGAACTAGAAACAGACAGGAGCAAGGGGGAAACGCTGGTAGGCTTGACGAACAAAACAAACTGGCAACAGACAAACAGAGAACACAGGTATAAATACACTGGGGATAATAGGGAAGATAGGCGACACCTCTAGGGGGGTGGAGACAAGCACAAAGACAGGTGAAACAGATCAGGGTGTGACAAGCCTAATGGTTTCGATACATCATCATCATTTGTGTTCCTTGAACGCAACCAGGACTCTGATCTAGGGCTGTGGCGGTCATAAAATGTTGTCAGCCGGTGATTGTCAAGCAAATAACTGCCGGTCTCACGGTAATTGACTGTTAATTAACATAAACACATTTAGCATCTCCTGGCTTCCACACAATGAACCCACTATTTATTTTAGACGAGTCTAAAGAAGCATGATATGAAGAAAATGTAGTCTATTTCAGAAGAAAAGAATAGCATACTCTGAGTTGTCATTTTAGTTATGTTAGATCCTTATCTGGCTATGCCAAATGGCTGTGGGCTACACTAGTTAATTTAGCAGACAAGATTTGCTTATAAGATTTGCTTATTTTATATTATTTTATAGTATGAAGAAAGCAATTGAACAAAGCTGAATATATAAAATAAAATATAAAGATTTTCTCCAAATGATTTGAGGGAGAGCGCACTGTGTTGAGCGGTTAACAAAGAAATAGGTACTGCTATATGCTTAATTTAGAGTTACTAATGTAACTTTAGTTGTTCTACAAACGTTGGGCTATATGTTTAGATTTTTTCATACATTGTAAGGCTGCAAAATGAAACTCTAATGATGATTTGAAAAAGTTGCTTGAAAGGCATGAGCTCTACTTATTTTTTTTGCGCAGGCTGTACACACTCCAATAGTCTCTCATTAACAATTTGACAAGCACTTGATAATGCCTCGAATTTCACAGCAGCATCCCCTTTGTGGCCGTAACGCACCCTAAACAAATCCATGCCTTTTGTGGCCGGAGGGCTGCGTTGTGCCCTTCTCCCTGAGCATGCTGCGCAATCCGAAGTGTCTCTCACTCACACAGCTCTCACGTCATGTCACGTGATTGGGTCTTTCTCACAGGCTACAAGTTAAGACAGACACATCAGGGATGCAACTGCTCTACTCCGAGGTGCATATTGAAGATATTGGATGAACTGTCCACATTTACTTTTCGTCAGCCAACAAGATGAGTAGGTCTAACGACCAGCAAAAGCACTATCCTATGTCAATCTACTATCCCCCATAGTACAAAGGTTGACCTATTCTATTCTATTCTGTGTGATAAATAAATATTCCAAACAGTCTGGGACAGTTGTGGGATGCGATAGATAAAAAATTAATACAACAAATAGCATCAAAAAAATGTTTTTATGCTATGTGGCTGACGCAACAGATCAGAACGTTTAGCTTAAAATGTTATTATGCATGTAATGCTTTTATTATAAAGGTGCATTTTTATGGTAAAAATTATCTTCCCCAAGTCGCAAAAAAAGGCTGTTTCTTATGCAGGGCATCATTCACAAGTGATAATATATAAGTGATAGGCTAATATTGTCACCCTTCAGACTATTCTTGATTTAATCTTGTCTTTACATATACTAAATAATATATGTGAAATTTGCTTTGATTTAGAATGGACCATTATCATGCACCTGTATCGAAACAGGGGCAGCGGGAAGAAATACATGTCATCTATTCACTTAATAAAAAGAAAAATAAACCCTGGTTTAGTTTCATGCCAGCCAGGTAGTCTATACTCCTGTTGTAAATATAAGCAATGTGCTTAATATTAGGAAAGTTGAGTAATAATTATAGTAGGCTTAGCCTCTAGAAAGCTCATGGGATCCTACTCTTTTTATTAGCGGCCATCACTCAGTTTTCTCCTGCATTTGCATAGCCTATAGAAATGTTGCGCAACATGAGCTCTCATGAAGTGTTTGATTCGATTTTTGAATACATTTGCATTGATGTCAGAGTGGTTATAGGTACAATAGAGTGCTGAGTACCAGGCAGTTAGCAAGGTTGGTAGGCTACTAATGACCAGCAGCATCAGAGCTTGGAGAAGCCTAATTACCGTGACTAAACGGTCATGTGGAATTTGACTGCCTTCATGACTTGTGACCCCCGGTGCGGCGGTAATATGGTCACCACAACAGCCCTACTCTGATCCCGCCATTACCGCAGGCTCTTAGTGACACGATGATTTATTACCAATCATATGATACTCACAGTGGGCTTCCTGTGTCACTCTTTGTTTGCTAGATGTGGCCCCAAAAAAGACTACTTTGACAAGCCTAGTGGTTCCAGCCATGAATGCTGATTGGCTGACAGCCATGGTATATCAGACATTATAAACTGGGTGGTTTGAGCCCTGAATACGGATGTGCTGACAGCGTGGTATATCAGACTGTATACCACGGGTATGACAAAACATGTATATTTACTGCTCTAATTACTTTGGTAACCAGTTTATAATAGCAATAAGGCACCTCAGGGGTTTGTGGTATATGGCCAATATACCACGGCTAAGGGCCTTATAGCTTAAGTATACCACAGGTATGACAAAACATTTATTTTTACTGCTCTAATTACGTTGGTAACCAGTTTATAATAGCAAAAAGGCACTGGAGGGTTTTGTGGTATATGGCCAATATAGACCCGCATGGGCTGTATCCAGGTACTCCACATTGCGTCGAGCTTAAGAACAGCCCTTTGCAGTGGTATATTGGCCATATACCACACCCTCTCTGGCCTTATTGCTTAAATATAGTATAGTTATGCCCAATAAAGGCATGTAGTAGTATGCTATTCCGTTTCCACACCACTGTTACGGTCTCCATGTCAATACTAAGAACACTACATGTTTCTGTGCTTCCCCAAAATGTAAAAACTGTCCTGGTATAGAGCAGGAGTACTGTCACTGGAGTATAGTTGAAGAGGCCATATTTACATGGCCATATTTCACACATTTCTGGGTTGCGTAAGAAGGGCAAAATGGCGGAGCTCCACCATAATACACAAAATAAATCAAATTAGATAAATCATGGAGCTATGTGGGTCGTTCCATGAAGAGTGCCTTGTACAGTACGTCCCTTTGGTATTTTAATATGAAAAGCCTGTTATATTAAATGAAGTACACTTTAATATCGACCACATGGAGAATTCATTAAATGAAGAAAGACTTACGAAAGTGCAAAACTTCTGCGTTTTGACATGTCCCTCCATGCCCTCTCTGTCACATCTAGGAAGATTTTAACACACTTAACCCAAAAATGTCTGTCAGTTTTCACCATCATTATCATATCATTATATTATCACTATCATATAAGATCATCAGCAGACTCCATCACCATCATCTACCACACTCTGACCAGCTCTCTCCGCTCAAGCCATGAACTGACCTTCTCTATCTTTGTGGGATGCAGCTTTCAAAGACTTGGCCTCTATTGGTTGACCTGTCATGATATATTTCTTGATTGTTTTTTGCTCTTGAAGTGCTTTGAAATTCTATAAAAAGCGCCTTAGAAATGTAATGCATTATTATTATCATTGTAAAGCCCTAGTTATTTTGTTGCTTAGACAAAGTCATTTCTGAAGATTATTATTTACTTAGTGTCATTATCGTCAATCCTGTTATGGACAGGGTAACTTCATTTGGCACTTAATAGGAAATTACTATGGTATTTTTTTTATTTGACCTCTTGAAAGGGGAAAACTAGGTTTTAATAAAGTTGAACATGTGCTCTTTATGGCAGAATGTAAAAATAAGGTGAAATCCCCCCCAAAAAATGTTACAACATACAATTCTCAAAAGGCACCGAATTGGTGGAACAACCCATGTATTGGTACATTACAGCAGCCTAACAATTCCTCTGTCTACACTATTGGATAAAAGGGTTCCAAAATGGTTCTGTGGCTGTCCCCAAAAATGTTTGGTTCCAGGTAGAACTCAGTTAAATAGCCAAAAATGTGATAGTTGTTGTTACTGGATCCGAATAGTGTGGGATTTAACCTTAACCTGACCCTTTTGTGTATTCAACTAAAGAAGTTGGCTAAAGCGGAAAGAGTGACACCTAGGCTACATGTGATTTAGGTTCAAATTATGTAATGTCACCCATGGCAATACAGTATATTCCAATGCATCATCTTTCCAGGGGTGAAAATCTGATATCAACTTTGGAGGGGACAATTACATGAAATTTTCTCAAGAGCAATTCCTGAGGGGGACACCAAAAGTAGTGCTGTAACACATAGCCTACATTGTAATATGGTAAATGTATATTGAGGAACCAAAGAAATAAGGTGTTTGCCGTACTCCTAACTACCGGTACCCAAAACTACACAACTAATCACAACAGCAATACCATTGCCTTTAACAAATCTTAGTTCAGTCACCAGTTTAAGTTGAGAGTGGGGGTATCCATGGCATTTTCCAATTATGTTCCTATTTTACAAGTCAAAAAAATTGAGAACCTTTCATAATGTTGCCAAACAAAGACTCAACAAACTTACCTGAGACTCCCTGTCTCTGCCAGTCTGTCCCTGCATATCTGTCCCCAACTCTGCTGTCTGTGTGCATTTTATCAACTAGTCTTTGAGATATTAGGCTACTAGGGTTCTTACTATGCGTTTTGGTGTATTGAAAAATACTCTGATGTCCGTCTTTTATTTTTCTGCCATTTTTCTACCTGGCTGGCTGGCTACACACACAGTGTGTAGGTTATTTACAGTAGGAGATGGGCTTCTATCATCTTCAATCATTCTATTTGGGATTCGATCTAAAAGGTAGCAAGCAAATGTGAAACGGATTAAAATGACAAGAGTTGACAGCTGTATGAGTTCACCATTTACACAACATATGCTGCAACCTTTTGTAATTTTAATAGTTTGTTTCATATTGGCTGGCTTCCAACAATAGCTGAATTTGCAAAGCTAGCGAGCACCAATTCAGTTTCAGTGGTGTTTGCTATAATCTTTGCTACCCGGGTTAAATAAAGGTGAAATTAAATAAATAAATAAAAGTTCCCTTGCGACAATTTAGCTTTTGCAACGAGACCATTAAATATATTTAAGACAATGGTAGAAGAGAGTGTAGTTCTGTTCAGTTTGGATTTCAGTTTATTGCTAACCTTATCACAGGGACTTTGAAGCACTAACTTACATCATCTGCATGCTGATCTTGGAATAAATTGACAATAGCAAAGATTCCATCTTTGACGACGCCACATAAATGGAATAGGTACTAGCTAGCTTAATAGTTAATATTTGCGCGCTAGCTCTGCATATTCAACTAGTGTGTGTGCGCGATTGACTGGATTAACTTCACGTCAGTTACGTGCATTGAGTGCCTTTCAGACAGTAGATACGACCTCTCTGTTACCTAGCAAGCTAAGGAACTGGCAGTGGATCAAACCATTGTGAGGCAAAGGGTGGGGGGGGGTCGCAATCTTTTGAAACTTAAAAACGCACTATTAAGTGTCTATAATCAGCACAATTGCTTTCATTGCGTATTATTAATATTATTTAAATTACATAGTGTTTCAGTGATATATTGGGGGGGACAAATCATATTTTTCCCAGGATGGGGGGGTCGTGTCCCCCCCGTCCCCCCCGGGATTTCCGCCCCTGCATCTTTCACTTTGATGGAATACTGTATGTAGACTAATTCACAAACCCATAATGCTTTTTTTCTGTTTAAAGACAGTCCAGCTCTGTTGAGTGTAAACTATCAAGTTGACAACCTAAAGGAGGCCATTTTATAAACTCAACAGCTTGGGCTGTTACCTCCCTGTTGAAAGAAACATGGAGTTCCTTAGGTTAAGGTTCAGCAGGGTTTCAGAGCTGGAGGAGGCAGCACTAGCACTGTAGTTTGGCTGGGGCAACTACAGTGCCTTCAGTTAGAATTCATACCCCCCCGGGGGTGCGTGCTCGGTCCCCTCCAGTGCTCCCTGTTCACCCACGGCTGCATGGCCAGGCATGACTCCGTCACACATTTTGTTGTGTGACAGCCTGAATTAAAAATAGATAATTAAATATATGTTCTTTCTCACCCATCTACACACAATAACACATAATGAAAAGGTGAAAACATGTTTTTAGAGATATTTTTGCAAATGTATTGAAAATAAAATACAGAAATATACTACATGACCAAAAGTATGTGGATACCATCGAACATCTCATTCCAAAATCATGGACATTAATATGGAGTTGGACCCCCCTTTGCTGCTATAACAGCCTCCACTCTTCTGGGGAAGGCTTTCCACCAGATGTTGGAACATTGCTGCAGGGACTTGCTTCCATTCAGCCACAAGAGCATTAGTGAGGTCGGGTGTTGAGCGATGTTGGGCGATTAGGCCTGGCTCGCAGTTGGTGTTCCAATTCTTCCCAAAGTTGTTCGATGGGGTTGAGGTCTCAGGGCTCTGTGCAGGCCAGTCAAGTTCTTCCACATCAATCTCGACAAACCATTTCTGTATGGACCTCGCTTTGTGCACGGGGGCATTGTCATGCTGAAACAGGAAAGGGCTTTCCCCAAACTGTTGCCACAAAGTTGGAAGCACAGAATTGTCTAGAATGTCATTGCATGCTGTAGCGTAAAATAAAACTGCCCCAGACCATTATTCCTCCTCCACAAAACTTTACAGTCGGCATTATGCATTGTGGCATGTAGCATTGTCCTGGCATCCGCCAAACCCTGATTCGTCTGTTGGACTGCCAGATTGTGAAGCGTGATTCATCACATCCAGAGAATGTGTTTCCACTGCTCCAGAGTCCAATGGCGGCGAGCTTTACACCACTCCAGCCGACGCTTGGCATTGCGCATGGTGTTCTTAGGCTTGTGTGCGGCTGCTCAGCCATGGACACCCATTTCATGAAGCTTCCGATGAACAGTTATTGTGCTGACCTTGCTTCCAGAGACAGTTTGAACTCAGTAGTGAGTGTTGCAACCGAGGACAGATGATTTTTACAAGCTACAGACGATTTTAACAAGCTACACGATTCAGCACTCGGCGGTCCCGTTCTGTGAGCTTGTGTGGTTTACACTTCACTCTAACAGCACTTACAATTGACCAGGGCAGCCCTAGCATGGCAGAAATTTGACGAACTGACTTGTCGGAAAGGTGGCATTCTATGACGGTGCCACATTGAATGTCACTGAGCTCTTCAGTAAGGCCAATCTACTGCCAATGTTTGTCTGTGGAGATTGTATGGCCGTGTGCTCAATTTTATACTCCTGTCAGCAACGGGTGTGGCTGAAATAGCCAAATCCACTCATTTGAAGGGGTGTCCACATACTTTGTAAAAGCACCTTTGGCAGCGATTATAGCTGTGAGTCTTTCTGGGTAAGTCTCTAAGAGTTTTCTACACCTGGATTGTGCAACATTTGCCAATTATTATTTTCTAAATTCTTCAAGCTCTGTCATATTGGTTGTTGATCATTGCTAGACAACCGTTTGCGGGTCTTACCACAGATTTTCAAGTAGATTTAAGTCAAAACTGTAACTCTACCACTCAGGAACATTCACTAGATTTGGCCTTGTGTTTTAGGTTATTGTCCTGCTGAAAGGTGAATTAATCTCCCAGTGTCTGGTGGAAAGCAGACTGAACCAGGTTTTTGCCTGTGCTTAGCTCCACTCCATTTCTTTTCTATCCTAAAAAACTCCCCAGTCCTTAACAATTACAAGCATACTCATAACATGATGCAGCCACCACTATGCTTGAAAATATGGAGTGGTACTCAGTAATGTGTTGTATTGGATTTGCCCCAAACAAAGTTAATTTGCTTGCAAATATGATGCATGTTTTGGAATATTTTATTTTGTACAGGCTTCCTTCTTTTCACTCTGTCAATTCTTTAGTATTGTGGAGTAACTGCAATGTTGTTGATCCATCCTCAGTTTTCTCCTATCACAGTCAACTCTGTAACTGTTTTAAAGTCACCATTGGCCTCATGGTAAAATCCTTGACTGTTTTCCTTCTTTCTGGCAACTGAGTTGGACTCCTGTATCTTTGTAGTGACTAGATGTGTTGATACACCATCTCAAGTGTAATTAATAACTCCACCATGCTCAAAGGGATATTCAATGTCTGCTTTTTTTACCCATCTACCTATAGGTGCCCTTCTTTGCGAGTCACTGGAAAACTTCCCTGGTCTTTGTGGTTGAATGTGTGTTTAAAATTCACTGCTCGACAGAGATAATTGTATGTGTGGGGTACAGAGATGAGGTAGTCATTCAAAAATCATGTTAAACACTATTATTGCACACAGAGTGAGTACATGCATCTTATTATGTGACTTGTTAAGCAAAGGGGTTGAATACTTATTGACTGAAGACATTTCAGCTTTAAAATTCGTATTATCTGGGAATATTTCAAAAATATATAATTCCACTTTGACATTATGGGGTATTGTGTGGAGGCCAGTGACAAAACATCTCAATGGGGAAAAAGCCAAGGGGTGTAGATACTTTCTAAAAGCACTGTACATAAGGACCCATGTTTACGTTTAAGGCGTTTACGTTTTATGTCACATTGGTTATGTCAAGCTTTGTCTCTCTTGCTCAGTGCCATGACTAATGGCTTCTCATACAAAATGACTGCCAAGCTAACAAACCACAACTCTCTGGACTTGTCTAATGATAGTTTGAGGGACTTAATCACCAGAGGGACCCTTCATACACTCAAGAGAAAATGTAGCAGCGTTTCAACAAAGGCATTTTGCATTCTTTGTACTCTCAAAGAACCCAAAAATCTACATCCCATAGGAAATGCCTTTAATCCGAGGTCTAACCGTATATCGACAGGCCGATAAGTGTAAATGTATAGTCAATAGGGCCTCTTGATTTCTTCTTGATGGCCATTAATTGCTTGGCAGACGTCGGCGCCAGGGCGCTAAAACGTCCGCGGTTTCCAAGAAAGACCCTGAGAGCGTCGTTACAAATTGAGTTGCAAGTGGTCCGTTGCCATAATCCCGTCATTATTAAGTTTACAGGCAATAAATTCATTTGGACGGGGGGCTCAGATGACTGTAATGGAGGAGTCCGGGTCGACTCGGCGGACATTATGGGTCGACGTCGCAAATGCGATTTCATAGCAGCCAGCCCGAGCCATTGTTCTGGCTGGAAAGCTTTTAAAGAGTCACTGATACCAGGAATATGTCGCTCCAAAACCACAGTCTCTTACCGAGTGAAGCAGTGAGATTAGCAAAGACACCGGGTCCTTATCCTCCTGGCTAGGCTGAAGCGGTAGCATGTATAAGTAGTCCAAGGTGCGCTAGCTAGCGCTCGCAGGGGCTATGATCTCTGTTTGCTCACTACTTCCTGACATTACTTCCTTCTTTATGTGTATTAATAAATTGGTTGATTCAATTAGTATTTATGCAAACACATCTTAAAGTAAATGTCCAGTGTTTCCAGATTTCTATGAAATATGGCCTATAATTAATTCATTATCAGAAATGAAATAGTTTTCCTTCACGAGAATTGTAATTAAGTATGTTAAAAAACTTTTCTGTGTTTGAATGGTGTAGACGTACCACAACAACAGAATGGTGTGGGCGTATAACGATCATAAAAAATATTCAGTAGACCGCTGATTGGACAGCTCAGCCAATGAGCCAACATGACATCATGATCTATGAAGGAATAGCATGTTTATTTTTTATTTTTGTGTGTTTTTCTTAAAGTGTTTCTTCTCCAATTTATGTTTTGGTCACAAATATGAGTATAGGATTGGTCAACAACATTATTTAATTGTGAGTTAACAGAATATAACAGATTTTCACTGGACAGTTACTTTAAATGCATCTGGAAAATGTTGGCCTTCAATACAAACTTGAGAGACATGACGTGTCACAACGCTTGTCATTAACTAGAATTTTAATTCTTTCTTTAAAACATAGATTTTTCTCTCTATCTTCCCCAGTGTGCTTACGCCATTTCCAGTGCTGTGATATCCAAACCACGGAGGGCCTGGGCCAGGCTTGGTGGCGGTTAAGGAAGACCTGCTTTCAGATCGTGGAGCACAGCTGGTTCGAGTCCTTCATCATATTCATGATCCTGCTGAGCAGCGGTGCTCTGGTGAGCAGTGTACATGATGGGTAGGGGTTGTGTGAGAGTGGCACCGGGCGGTTTGCTCTGCCTGCTGACTGGTTAATCTGCCAGGCTAGGCTATGGGAGAGAAACCGGGGAAGAGGTTGCCCCAGATCAGTCTGACACGAACAGCTACTGTAATATGGTAGAGGCCTCAGGCTGTGTGAGATGTTTGTTACCAATGTTCCCCCTAAACTGAGGGCAGCTCCCCTCAGATTGCAGCGCAGAAGAAATATGAGCCAACACAGATAAGCACGAGATTGAACTTCACCCAACTTTCTACAGTTTTCCCCTTTAGTTAACACTATCAACGTTTCGCTCTACTGTGAGAAGTATAATCGAATCAACGCAATATTAGACACTTTCAATGTAACATACCGAAACAAAACGAACTGTGCAATATCTAGTATGCAAAACTAACTGTGCAATTTTTTTGTAGGCAGAGCACATTGGAGTAGGATTCTATTGTATTGACAGTCAAGACTTAGGCCTATACTCTACACTGACTGGTGCGCCATAACCCAACAGAGCTGCAGTAGGCCTATATGTAAAGCCCCACCTGATTTGAGCCCCACCTGTTTAGCTAAAATATATATATATATATATATTGAAAGAAAAAAAAAACTCCATTAAAATATCAAAATGATCAGAAATACAGTGTAGATATTGTTAATGTTGTAAATTACTATTGTAGCTGGAAACGGCTGATTTTTTATGGAATATCTACATTATCAGCAACCTTCACTCCTGTGTTCCAATGGCACGTTGTGTTAGCTAATCCATGTTTATCATTTTAAAAGGTTAATTGATCATTAGAAAACCCTTTTGCAATTATGTTAGCACAGCTGAAAACTGTAGTGCTGATTAAAGAAGCAATAAAACTGGCCTTGTTTAGACTGGTTGAGTATCTGGAGCATCAGCATTTGTGGGTTCGATTACAGGCTCAAAATGGCCAGAAACAAAGAACTTTCTTCTGAAACTTGTCAGTCTATTCTTGTTCTGAGAAATGAAGGCTATTCCATGTGAGAAATTGCCAAGAAACTGAAGATCTCGTACAAAGCTGTGTACTACTCCCTTCACAGAACAGCGCAAACTGGCTCTAACCAGAATAGAAAGAGGAGTGGGAGGCCCCGGTGCACAACTGAGCAAGAGGACAAGTACATTAGAGTGTCTAGTTTGAGAAACAGATGCCTCACAAGTCCTCAACTGGCAGCTTCATTAAATAGTACCCGCAAAACACCAGTCTCAACGTCAACAGTGAAGAGGCGACTCCGGGATGCTGGCCTTCTAGGCAGAGTTGCAAAGAAAAAGCCATATCTCAGACTGGCCAATAAAAAGAAAAGATTAAAGAACACAGACACTGGACAGAGGAACTCTGCCTAGAAGGCCAGCATCCCTCTTCACTGTTGACATTGAGACTGGTGTTTTGCAGGCACTACTATTATACTTTCAAAATCTTAGCTAGTAAGCTAGACAAGCAGTCATCATCATGAATCAAGTTGACAATCTACTTGCAAATCCTTTTCAACCCTTGTCATATGAAGAGAAATTATAGATAAAACATATCGGTGCTCATCGGCCATAAACATTACACAACATCGCAAATTCAACAATGAGTGGTTTGGAAGGAATCAGTGTCTAACTGCAAGCATTGCAAAGCAATCACTAGCTTACTATTCAGGGGAGTGGGTGTGTGGTCCAAGTCTGGGTATAAGGGTCTCTTTTCGAAGCTCAAAGGATAAACATTCAACACCATAGGCCAGAAAAGGTTGAATACATTGGCCATGCTGTCAATCCAGCATGACTTCTGCCGCGTTCTAAACAAATGGAAACTTGGTACTGGGAAATCTCAGACTTCAGTGAGTTCAAGACAACTGGGAACTCTGAAAAGAATGAGCACCAACTGGGAAAATTGTTTTTTTCAGAGTTCTCAGTTGTCTTGAAAGCACAATAAATCCAGAGAATGCCAGACTTTGATGTTAAAGTTTGATGACAAAATTTTCCCACGAGAAGGACCGCCACGCCACCTTCCTGTTCAAGTGAGCACAGCACAACAAGGTGAGTCCAAAAATGTCTTGTATGCGGCTGCATAAATTATGTAATTTGCCAGGGATATATGTATACTGTAGCTAAGAAAGTAATACTAAGTGTATGTTGTGTAGTAAGCTGTTAGTAGCCCATTTTCCTCACTCATAATTTGGTCCCTTTCCCCTCATAACTTAGCCTACTGTTCTGACTTGGTGGTGCACATGTAGCCTATAGCCTGTTTTAGATAAATGTTATTATTGAATATTGTAAGAGCTTTCATTGTCTGCTTATGTGCCCCCTTTATTTATCCGGCGGTTTTGAGTTCGTATACAGGGAGAATACTGTAAGAATGGCCCATGTTCTGAATTCTGTTGTTGTAAATTTCAAAAGTGCTGAACAAATAGTTATAATGACTACGTCCGTCCTACCTCGCTCATTAATGTCTTAATCAAAATTACGGATTCCCTATCCTCTGCTTGTCGTCCCCGTATGCCATAGTTTGTACATCTCAATTGTCAGTAGAAACCACATTTGTTTAAGCAAGTCAGCCATATCGGCTATGTTTTTTTAAAGGCAGTAAATGAGGCTGAATGAACTGTTTCGCTGCCAGACAAGGCTCCGCTGATAGCCAGGTGTAGCAGTGGTAAAGGTGCACTCCATTGTGCTGAAAAGAAAGCTCTGATGTTGGGACAGCTTTATGTAGGCCGTAACAGCTTGTGTGCACTGTTATAGTGCAATGAATGTATTGTTAAGTGTTGTGTGGCTTTTTTTTTACCTTTTATTTTACTAGGCAAGTCAGTTAAGAACAAATTCTTATTTACAATAACTGACAAACCCGGGCGATGCTGGGCCAATTGTGCACACGCCCTATGGGACTCCCAATCACGGCCGGATGTGATACAGCCTGAATTCGAACCAGGGACTGTAGTGACGCTTCTTGCACTGAGATGCAGTGCCTTAGACTAATGGGCCACTTGGGAGCTCTTTGCTGGCATGCATCTAACAAATGTTTTTGAGCTTTCCCCACCAAGATTGACACGCTAAAATCGCCACTGGTTGCTTCCTACAAGAGCACAAAATGTGTGCATTTCTAGCCATCTTTGAGAAGTGAGTCAGGTAAAGTTTTTTTTATGTCTTAAAGGGGAAGTGCTGTATTTTGAGACAGTCTTGAATAAGCTAAGCTAGCGAATAGGCAGAGCGTAGCATCATTTGTCTGATTCTCTGTAATAATGGAATGGTAATAATAATTTATTTTATTTTGTAAAGTAGTTTCTTTCATCAAACACAACATTTTCAGTCACCTCTTTGTCTGAGGGACAAGTGGACAAACAGGTTAATGTCAAGCCCTGCATGTTTTGTTTTTCAAAAGGCTCATGGAATGTAGGCATTGAACACCACACATTGGTTGCTACAACAGGCTGAATGACAGAACAGCTATTTCCATGTTAAAATATTATGGAATGCGTTTTTCTCCATTGTTTTTGATGGTAGCCCACTCTGGTAGGCCTACATAATGATCAAATAGCCTACTTGGTCACTGCTAAAACTGTAATTTAAAGCGGGTACAGCATCAGTGTTCACAGTAAATGCAAGCCAGAAGTAGCACATCATTTTCACAACATTCAAGCTTGCGCTCCGCAGACCTGAACTTTGTTCAGTGACCCAAAAAATGTGAGGGAACATTGTTTGTTACTCTTTTTTTTTGCTCTTTGTCTCCACAGTCATTGATTTACTCTAAGATTGAAGCTATTAAATAAGACAATAATAAGATAATCTCATCAAAAAGAAGGTTAGCCAATAAACTTTGTACCAAAAACAATAATAGTCACAAAGTCCCATATTTGATGACGGGTGGATGCTAACATGGATGGCCGACTCTTAATCAGCGTGTGTGATGTGCTAACCTTGGTCTTAGGTTGTAATAACACTAACGCTGACTGGTGTTTTTTTGCATGAGCAAAAGAGAGCACCCTACAACCCTCCAAGGACTAACACTAAGAGCATTTGTTCCAGGGTGCAGCTCACAAACAAGGTCAGTGACCTGCTATTACAATCTAACACCAAGGTTGGCAGGCATGAAATGCCCAACATGGTAGAATTAGCTGATCATTTAAAGCAGGCGAAATTGAATATATATATATATATATATAAGACAAAAATGTGGTGTATATGAAAACATTGAATATAAAGTTTCTATTGCAATAAATTGGGCACACAGAATCAAGGAATGATTGGTTGAGGTGCAGCTTTTCTTTACCTCTGCCCGGGCCCTCCTTCTTCTTCTTCCTCCTCAGTGATGTAGTGCATGAGCAGATATGCAGCTGTGGGGAGTCAGGTCAATGATTGGTCAAGCCTTCTCAGCTCTCCTCCTAATTAGCAGCGGATTGGTTGGAGCCCAAACCTCAGCTGTTCTACCAGTGCCGGCCTCTCCCCTCCACCCTGACCCCTAGTCCATACTGCAACCGTCCTCCTACTCCTCCCGCTCCATCTCTGTCCAAGCAGATTGTTGTTTCTCCTGGGTATTACCCGGTCTGTGCCCGTGTGACGTTAATTTAGGGCGCCTGGTGGCCGAGCTCACGAGAGCAGAGAAAACAGTTTCCAATGATGACGCGTCTAGCTGGATAGGGCTCTTGTTCAGCAAAATCCCTCCATTTTGTTTGTTTGTTTGTTGTTTTCCCCTCTCTGAAAGCACTTTCCTTCTGTTACAGAAAACCACACAGAGGCATATTCTGTATGAAGTATGTTAGTCATTATAATATAAAGAATAGCCACACACTGATGCATGCCCATGTGGTTTATTGTACAATGTTTCAACCCAAAAGGTCTTTGTCAGGTTTATTCCACATGAAAAATGCAGTGATATTTATAGTTTCAACATAAGCAGGTGATACAAGGTCTGTCATTAATTAGACTTTGTCATATAGACACACGTTGCACAATAAAACAACAGGAGCATTCATCAGTGTATCTATTATTCCAGGAGTTTATTTTTGTACCCAGCACCTGCAAGTCATTGGTTGTGCGTACACGATGTTTGAAACTAGTCATTATACATTACTAGACATTTTAGAGGTCAAAGTCCCTCGTTCGTGAAATGTTATTATAAGCAAAATGCCCTGTTTTCATCCAACTTTATTATCTGGGTAATATTTATAATAATTGTGATGCAAACATTGCAGCATTATTATATACTGTAGCATATAAACATACCCTTTTTCCCGATTGTAAAATCAAATTACTGAAAGGGTTTTTGGACAATAACGTGTAGACTTCCCTCATGGGTACATACTGTACATACTACCAGTGTCCAGTGGTCAGAATGAGACACTGCTGCATAGTCAGTAAGTATGTCATCGTGATACTGCATAAATACTGCTATGTACGATTGATTGCCGAGTGAATATGAGTCTAGGTGCGTTCCACTGTATTACAACATGAGATTAATTTACTATTTAAAAAGCAGTCCCTAATCATGACTCGTCTCTCTTGAATCTTTCACAAGGCCTTTGAGGACATCTACATTGAACAAAGAAAAGTGATCAAAATGGTGCTGGAGTACGCCGACAAGATCTTCACCTACATTTTCATCCTGGAGATGCTCCTCAAGTGGATTGCCTACGGATTCAAGAAGTACTTCACTAACTATTGGTGCTGGCTGGATTTCCTGATTGTGGATGTAAGTACAACGTTTATTTCCAACCCCTCAGACATGATGATGAGATGATCATGTAATTTGCTCAAGCAGTGGCCCACTTCACTTGATTGTGTTGTATAACCTGTCCAGGCATTATCAATCGAGCTTGATCAATTTGTCGTGTGTAATCTGTCCAGGCATTATCAATCGAGCTTGATCTGTTTGTCGAGTGTATTCTGAAATCCCTGAATTCGTTTTGAGACATGGACAATGTGGAATCCTGATGTGCCTTTGTTTTACTTTGTCAATAATAGTTTTCCAAAACATTGAACATTATTGAGCCACTTCACTTTCTGGGTGATTTAGCTGTCTTGCCAGACAGGATGCTCAATGGAGAATCTTGTCCGGGAATAGGCTTAATCTGTGTGCTGGAAACCGTTTCATAATGTAAAGTATACTGGTAGATACTGTCTGGGCAGGACTAGATGAATTCTCACGTGACCTACTACGGTTCTCAAAAATTCTTTGTCCAAACAGCACAACCCTGTAGTGAGTTTAGCGACCCACAAAGCCCTGAGTTTATACGTCACTTATTTACATGATGTTTGTTACCACTATCCTCAGGGAGAAACATGAGAGGTGAGTTCACGTCAGTAGTTTGGACATATTGGTCTGTGGCAGAGAATCTTTGGGCAGAGAGAGAGGCTTGAGCAATTAGTGTTTGCTCCCTGCACACAGACATACCGCACACAGGGAGGGAGAGAGTGTGGACAGGGAAGCGGGGGAGGGAAGAAAAAGAAATAGATGGAGGGAGGGAGAGAGAGAGAGAGAGAGAGCTGACTAGACAGATGTAAACAGCAGTTTCTCCCCGGGAAATGTTTCCCGCATGGCTTCATGTTTTATCATTGCCATGAAAACTGCCCAGTCAATACATATTCCCCATACATAGCAAGTTGGGTCTATTTATAATGATAGATTATATCTTAATGTGTCTTTGTTTTGGATTTGCAGCAGAAGTTGTTCTATTTAATGTGCCATGTTGTCCTGTGTTTCTACAGGGCTATACATTGCCTTTTCTTCATGAAATGTGAGATGAAGTGAATTGAAAAGATGGCATTCAAAATGATAATGTCTTCCTATTGTCCACCAAAATAATGGAGACATGCTGTATACAGGTGTACTATCTTAATTTGACCAGTTTCTCACAGCAGGAAACAATTTATGTGGATTCAAATTAATATACATTTTTGTAGGGGTTGATACATTTTTAGTTAGAACAAATAAGAACAAAAAAGTCTGACATTTTAAAGTAGAAATTACACGTTTTAGAAGCCTTTTTAAAACTCACTACATGTTTAACATTTCCTGAAATGCAGGAAAGTTCTCCTGCAACAGCGGGATCAAATTGAGATCCTGCATCTGTATAGTTCCCTCCTGAGTGAAGTGATTCAATATTCTAAATTGCTGATATAGATGACAAGTGAAGGGGGAATCCCAATGTGTACATGCGCTCGCTGAATCTTTTGAAAGCCTCCTCAACAAAGTGTTTTAATGCATCCTGAAATAGTATGTGTAATGTCAAAAGGTCTCCAAGTGCTGAAGTACCAAACCCCTTTGGCAAGAGGATAACGAATGAGTTCATCCCCTTTATCTCAGTGTGCTCTACAGTTCATGTTCAACAAATGATTACAAGTGTTTTCTTACACTCCGAGGCATAGAAGCTCAAAAAGACCCTGTTCTTGAATCAGTGATTCATTAAAACAACATGACAAAGTGCAGATGTCTGTGAACCTTTGACAATATTATTTATCTGATTGTGATATTAGTCTCATATAGTGTCTGGAAGGCAGTTGAATATGAAGTTGTGAGGGGTTTTGGGGGGGCTAAAAGTACAAAACACCCGCTTTGCTCCATGCAACGTTTGCTTGTGTAGAAACCTGTATGTATTGGATAAGTCTGTACTGTATATTAATTTAAAAGTAAATAAGCAAGTAAGTAAGTAAATAAATAAGTATCTTTTTTCACTGAATTAACTATAATTTAATTCACACAGATATCAGTGATTGGCCTGTTGGCCAGTGCCGTCAATATAGAGCAAATTGGCACCATGCGAGTTCTCAGGACCCTGCGAGCATTGCGCCCGCTGAGAGCGGTGGCCCGCTTTGCCGGCATAAGGGTAAGGCCTGATTTGACTGCTGTCCACCGCCACAACCATCCACAATAGACACCTAGAGCTGTAGTTTCTGGTTGGCTTTGCGGTTGATTTTCAATTGACCTCTCTTCCTCCTTCTCTTACACAGATCCAAGAAGAGGTCTTTAACAGTCCTATTTCTATTTCAAAGTCTGTTAACAGGCCTCTTCATTTCTTCAGCTATGAAATCAACTAATTTTAACATTATATTCCCTTGAATAGCAGATAGACGTCCTCGATGGGTGACAACACACCTTGGAGTCTAATGAACTACCCGTTTTTCCCTTAGGGCTGTTGCTAACAGGAGGGACTCACCAGGGTGGTCCAGTGTTCCCTTTCAGGTTCTGTGTATCGCAATTCCTTTGAACAGGTTGTGGCAGCCCCCTTAACCATGTGGGTTCTTGCGCTTTCTGTCCCCACCTAGGTGTCTTTGGTGAGTCTAGTAGCTAACATGCTGGGCTACTCCGACTTTGCTGCCATCAAATCACTTAGAACCCTCAGAGCTCTGAGGCCGCTAAGAGCACTGTCCCGATTTGAAGGCATGCGGGTAAGAGTCGTCTCTCCTCTCTGACTCATCAACTCCCGATTGTCCTCAAACCGTCTTCATCATCACTCTCTCTACCTCTGTTGCCACCCTTTCTTTCCCTTACCAGCAGTTTCTATTCAGAAAACTCAAAATATTTCCCCACTTTATCTCTCCACTTATAGTGTTATAATGCTGTCAAATCCAATTCTCCAGCTAATGCCACTAATCCCTTGACATACTTTCCCTTGGAGCTGGCAGTGGCAATATTAGCACAAAGTGGCAATATTAGCACAAAGAGATAATTTGGCTTTCATATTTCCCCTCAACTCTCCCCTCTACCTGACATGACTACCTCATTATCCGACTTATCAATTTGGATAAGCTTTATTTCATATTAATCTTTATTTTGTAGTCTTTTCTACCAGTTATTTACATATAGCTTTCATGGTGAAATGATCATTAGGCCCTACATCATCATTTGGGAATCATCAAAACAGGTAGTATAAAATGTGTACAACATACTGAAGTTAGAACAGAAAGTGGCCAATTGTTACCACATAATTACCAAGTAAATACTTGACAGACACCTGTTGTAACACATATGTCAAATACAGCATCAGCATCCATTTCTGTTGGATCCTTAAAATCTTTCATGACCTTCGATGCACCAAATCATGCCTAGTTCTATAATGTTGAATGATATATAATGGTTCAGATAATTAGGAGGATAGACTGAAGTGCCTGAGCAGAGTAAATAAAGTAGATAGACTGAATTACAACTGCAGTCTTAGAGCTCTCCAGCAGTATTACATTTCATGTTAATTCTTAAACCCTAGGCTCTGACATGTAACATCACCACACGATTTCTTCCTTAGATTCTTCGATAGATTCTTTTGAAAGGAGAGATTGCACATGTATGTGTCTAATGAGAAAACCAGTGTAATTACGTAGTAGCTGAGAAATTGCTTGGTAATGGAATTGAGCATTTTTTGTAATTACAAGTGTGCAGTTAGATAGACCAGTTCTTACTAAATCGATGTTCTTACAGGGAATTACAGCGTTATTACGCAGGAATATGGACAAATGTATGTAGTGTTACCAGAAAGCTGATGAATATAGCAGTATTATTCATGTACATGCCTAATCCACTTAGTATGGACTATTTCAATTATCTCATTCCAATCTTTCCATCCTTTCTCACGTCTATACTTATCTGTGATGTTACATTACAAGTTGTTGCTCACTTCTGACAGTATTAATATGATTCTCCTTGCTGTTCCACTGTTTGTTTAAGCTGTTGATTTTCTTATCACGTTCTCTTGCATGCATCCCCGTGTTCAGATATTCTGATTCATGTTTAGCCCGTAACATTTCCATAATCGTTATTCATTCCCTAAAGCACATCCTTAAACCCTCTTGAACATTTCATGCACACTATAGTTAGGATTTTGGGCTATTGTTCCCTCCCATTACACAGTGTTTGTTTTCTAAGTCGACACCTGTCAGCCTAGCTTGTGGCCTCTAATATGTATATCATTTCCCCTGACATCCACTGGAATTAATTTGAATTCCTGCCCATGAAATTTGCATGCTGTCGGAAATGGGGGGCTGATGTCCGCCGAGCTCGCTGCTCTCCACCACTGTAAATCTGGCAAATTGGATTAGGCGTCACGCTGCTTTAAAATGGCTGGGTCCGCTACTCAGTGGTAAACGCAACGTGGAAGTGCAGCCCGGCTATACAGAGGCGCGAGTCTGAGTGAGCAGCAGATTTCTTTGTGACACCCTCTTGAGGGATGCGCGGGGCTAAACCCCCTATCTACTGGTTCCATTAGAGCGGTGATACTCAGGATCTCCTGGCTCAGCACTCATTTCCTCTCAACCAGGAAATCTCTTACCAGGGTGGTTTGAAAAGCTGCTGCTGCTCCTGATTGAATATAAGACACACACTCTTAATAATCTAATTTGCCAGATTCAGTAGTTTGCATGAACTTTGGAAATTTGGGGTTTGATTATTATCTTGTCATTAGGATCTCTTTTGTTTGAGTGGTTTGATATTTTGTGTTTTGGGGCGATATGGATTGGGTAAGCTCTTAGGGTAGGTGAATTGAACCACAAGCATGTAGACACTGAGTTTTTCTGATTGAGTGACTGTCGTGTATGAAGTGTGGCACGTGACAGCAAAAGGGGGCCGGATGGATACCTGACTTGATGTGTTTCCATGGAAACAGGTTGTGGTGAACGCCCTGATCGGCGCCATCCCGTCCATCATGAACGTCCTGCTGGTGTGCCTCATCTTCTGGCTCATCTTCAGCATCATGGGGGTCAACCTGTTCGCCGGCAAGTACGGCCGCTGCGTCAACCGGACGGGCTACATCCACAACGTGTCCGTGGTCAACAATAAGACCGACTGCCTGGCCATGAACGACACGCAGTTCTACTGGACTAAAGTCAAAGTGAACTTCGACAACGTGGGCGCTGGTTACCTTGCACTCCTACAAGTTGTGAGTTTGGCTTTTTTCCCCTTTCCTTTTATTTTTCCTCACAGTTTGAGACGTTCTTTCCTCCCACTTTGTACTTTATACTTTTTGTCACTGCCCACCTTGTCTGTCCAGAGAGCCCCGAATCAATCAACAAGTCGCTAGGCTCTTATTTTTAGCAGCGACGGGGGCCATTACAGAGAATTGTGTGATCAGCGAGAGTGCACTTCATTCTTCGTTTTAACTTAGTTGGCGCGGTAGCCTAGCAACAGTTCACTTAGCTCCTTTCTGTCACCTTCTTGTGACTTGCCTCCATGCAAACCTCCCATTTGCATCTGGAAATAGTTTGACCCTCAGTCATTCACAAAAGCCAGTAATAACCCGTAACCAAAGGGAAAAGGCCCACCGCCGTGATTTCTCGCTGATAAGAACTCACTTGTGTTGAAGTGGGGCTCCCCACTCACTCTCCTTTTTCCTCCCTCTAGAAAGACACTCCATGCAGTCAGGAGGAAGCCCATATAAGTCCTTTCCGCTGCCATTCATAAAAACATAGCTCTAACATGGCACACATGCAATATTTATTTTGTGCAGACTGTAAGTGTTTTTCTCTGGGGGGGTTCTTCCTTTAAGGAAAGATAGATTTCCCCACTCTGTGTCATAGTTTGGAAAAATCCAGAGGCTGGAAATACAAGCATATACACTGTATATACAAAAGTATGTGGGCACCCCTTCAAATGAGTAGATTCAGCTATTACAGACACACCCTTTGCTGACAGGTGTATAACAGTGAGCACGCAGCCATGCAATCTCCATAGACAAACCAACTGGAACAACTGTCTTCACTGACATTTTCAACCTCTACCTGACTAAGTCTGTAATACCTACATGTTTCAAGCAGACCACCATAGCCCCTGTGCCCAAGAACGCCAAGGTAACCTGCCTAAATGACTACCGACCTGTAGCACTCACGTCTGTAGCCATGAAGTGCTTTGAAAGAATAGTCATGGCTCAAATTAACACCATCATCTAGGAAACCCTAGACCCACTCCAATTCGCATACCACCCCAACAGATCCACAGATGATGCAATCTCTATTGCACTCCACACTGCCCTTTCCTTCCTTGACAAAAGGAACACCTATGTGAGAATGCTGTTCATTGACTACAGCTCAGCGTTCAACACCATAGTGCCCACAAAGCTCATCACTAAGCTAAGGACCCTGGGACTAAACACCTCCCTTTTCAACTGGATCCTGGACTTCCTGACGGGCCGCACCCAGGGGGTAAGGGTAGGCAACAACACATCTGCCACGCTGATCGTCAACACAGGGGCCCCTCAGGAGTGCGTGCTTAGTCCCCTCCTGCACTCCCTGTTCACCATGTGTGTGTGGCCAGGCACGAATCCAACACTATCATTAAGTTTGCTGATGACGCAACGATGGTAGGCCTGATCACCGACAACAATGAGACAGCCTATAGGGAGGAGGTCAGAGACCTGGCAATTTGGTGCCAGGACAACAACCTCTCCCTCAACGTGAGCAAGACAAAGGAGCTTATTGTGGACTACAGGAAAAGGAGGGCCGAACACACCCCCATTCACATCGACAGGGCTGTAGTGGAGTAGGTCGAGAGCTTCAAGTTCATTGGTGTCCACATCATCAACAAACTATATGGTCCAAACACACCAAGACAGTTGTGAAAAGGGCATGACAAAGCCTATTCCCCCTCAGGAGACTGAAAGGATTTGGCATGGGTCCCCAGATCCCCACCATCGAGACTGGTTGCATCACCACCTGATATGACAACTGCTCGGCATCCGACCAGAAGGCGCTACAGAGGGTTGTGCGTATGGCCCAGTACATCACTGGGGCCAAGCTTCCTGCCATCCAGGACCTCTATACTAGGCGGTGTCAGAGGAAGGCCCAAAAAATTGTTAAATACTCCAGCCACCCAAGTCATAGACTGTTCTCTCTGCTACCGGATGGCAAGTGGTACCGGAACACTAAGTCTAGGTCCAAAAGGCTCCTTAACAGCTTCTACCCCTAAGCCATAAGAATGCTGAACAATTAATCAAAGTGCTACCCCGACTATTTGCATTTTTTTACACTGCTGCTATTCCCTGTTTATTATCTATGCAAAGTCACTTTATTCCCCTACCTACATGTACATATTACCTCAATGACCTCGACTAACCTGTAGCCCGCACATTGATTCGGTACCGGTATCCCCTCTATTTAGCTTTGTTATTGTTATTTTAAGCTACTTTTTATACTTTAGTTTATTTAGTAAAAATGTTCTTAACTCTTATTTTCTTAAAACTGCATTGTTAGTTAAGAGCTTGTAAGTAAGCATTTCACGGTAAGGTATATTCGGCCCATGTGACAAATCAAATTTGATTTGAAACATTGGCAGTAGAATGACCTTACCGAAGAGCTGAGTGACATTCAACGTGGCACTGTCATAGGATGCCACTTTTCCAACTAGTCAGTTCGTCACATTTCTGCCATGCTAGAGCTGACCCGGTCAACTGTATGTGCCGTTATAGTGAAGTGGAAACGTCTAGGAGCAACAACGGCTCAGCCACGAAGTGGTAGGCCACTCAAGCTCACAGAACGGGACTGCCAATTGCTGAACCGGGTAGCGTGTAAAAATCGCCTGTCCTCAGTTGCAACACTCACTACCGAGTTCCAAACTGCCTCTGAAAGCAACATCAGCACAAGAGCTGTTTGTCGGGAGCTCCATGAAACGGGTTTCCATGGCCAAGCAGCCGCACACAAGCCTAACGCTTCGAACACGCTGACAGCATTTTGGTACACCAGAATTACATTAATTTCCAATGAAACGCTGCGTTTGCCTCACAGCATTGCGTTGCAGAGGCAGTTGCAGTGTGTTCGGTGTGGTGCATATGTTGGATTTATCAAACGCATGCGTCAAACTGTACGCGTAGACGGCTTGACAGAAATAGTAGAGGAAGGTGAATGTTGAACTTTTGTTGCATCCATATCCAGATGATGCTGCGTACTATTTTGCGCAACGACGCTGTGGGTGAGTTCGAAGCGTAAGATCACCATGTGCAATGCAAAGCATTGGCTGGAGTGGTGTAAACTTGCCCCCATTGGACTCTGGAGCAGTTGAAACGCGTTTTCTAGATCACCCTTCACCATCTGCCCCCCGTCCGAGCCAGGCCCCCCGTCCGAGCCATCGCCCAACATCAGTGCCCGACCTCACTAATGCTCTTGTGGCTGAATGGAAGCAAGTTCCCGCAGCAATGTTTCAACATATAGTGGAAAGCCTTCCCAGAAGAGTGGAGGCTATTATAGCAGCGAAGGGGGAAGCTGGTCCATATTAATGCCCATGATTTTGGAATGAGATGTTTGACTACTTTTACTGCATGAACGTTGTGTATACAAATGCATCTTTTGTCCTCTGCATGTGTTTATATGGCAATAATAGTGGCACACCTCCTCTAATTACCTCCTCATGCTCATTGAAGTTTATATCCTTTGTTACAAGGCTACATTCAAAGGCTGGATGGACATCATGTATGCAGCAGTGGATTCTCGTGCTGTAAGTATTAAATGCCAATGTACTTGTTTTGTATAACATTATCAAACGGGTTTGGTACATAGAGCTTTGGTATTTTCATTAATGGCTGTCTTTGTCATAACCATGCCTTGATGCAATATCACAATAACATTTACCAGAATAACACAGATTTCAACTGATAAAAATGTAACTGAATGATGTATTGCTTTTTCCGCTGGGTGGACTAGGTGGAGGAACAGCCTATCAGAGAGGTGAACATGTACATGTACCTATACTTCATCATCTTCATCATCTTTGGCTCCTTCTTCACCCTCAACCTCTTCATCGGGGTGATCATCGACAACTTCAACCAGCAGAAACGAAAGATAAGTATCAAAAGCATCATGGCCAACAAATGGTTTGATGTGAACAAACCAGATACCTGCCATGAAAAAAAAGTGTTATTTTCACAGTGAAAATAACAGAAAAGGGGTGTCTCTTTACTTAGGTGGGCAAGACATCTTCATGACAGAGGAACAGAAAAAATATTACAACGCCATGAAGAAGCTAGGGTCTAAAAAGCCTCAGAAACCGATTCCAAGACCAGTGGTAAGCTGGAGCTAATTGAACCCTACTTTCTTGATCTTATTAAAGGGATAGATAATTTCTTTGAAAGTATTAACTTGTTTTCGATAACACCCCAGATAAGTCGAAAATAAGTTAAAACCTAAATAAAGTGAACTATTCCTTTAATTTTCTTCGCCCTAGTGTATTAGCCTCTTGGATTCCAAATGGGCTTTTCACCCACTTCTCACTCCTCCTCTCTTCTCCCAGAACCAAGTGCAGGGCTTCTTCTTCGACCTGGTGGGCAAGCAGGCATTCGACATCATCATCATGGTCCTCATCCTGCTCAACATGATTACCATGATGGTGGAGACGGACGAGCAGCCGGCCCGCATGGAGTACATCCTCAACAAAATCAACCTGGCCTTCATCATCATCTTCTCCTGCGAGTGCCTCATAAAGATTGTGGCGCTGCGCTGCTACTTCTTCACCATTGGCTGGAACATCTTTGACTTTGTGGTGGTCATCCTCTCCATCGTTGGTGAGTCCATTGCTTGGGCTTAATCAGAGGTTTTCAATTATTGTCATTACAATGTAATTACATGGGTTCATGAACTGGTAGTTATACTGGAATAAGGTTGCTATATGTAGCTATATGTACCTGATGTCTGGCCAACGGTTTGTAGTTCTCTTCTAATGTGACTGTGTCCTTGGGTGTTACAGTTGATCACATGACCTTGCGTTGGCTGACAATGTCACAAAAATAATGCGTGCACATCGATGGGGCTGGAAGCTGTGCTTTGCTATGATTCTGAGCGGTCAGATAGCTAGCAACAATGACAAGAAGCTGCCATGTGGGGAATCGTAGGTGGCTCGTTTCAGCTAGTTTTATCTTGTTCTTGATACCATGTCTTGTTTTGCGGTGTTTTGACTGATTTCATGTCAATGCTAATATGGCTAAAATTCGCTAGCTAGCTAACCAACAATAATGTAACAATGTATTTGAGAGACAACAAGTGCTCCGTGTTCAAATGTATTTCTATTTTCAATAAACATTTGGAGACTAAATATAGTTTACATGTTGTCAAAAATCGAATCCAACCCCGTCTGTTTTGCGTCATACTTGCTCACATACTTGCTAAACAACCAACCCGTCTGTAAGCAAGGCATTCCACGTCACTAGCTGGCCCATACACAGATTGTGACATTTAGCTTGGGACCTTCAAATTTACAACAGATTACAAATAATTAGCATTTAGTTCCAAACAATATCATGCTCAAAGAAAACATTTCAGAATCTTAATTGTGTTTTTCAATGCAACAGACAATACACCTTGGCCATCATCCAAGATTTTAGTGTCCATTTGGCAAGGTTATCTATCATGTCAACCAAGTCATTGAAAGTAAGTGGGGCTATATCTGATGAAACTAGGGCACTGTGCTTACAGTAGGTAATAGCCTCTGTTCAGTATCCGCCAAACGAATTTCCCGTTCTGTGAAAATATATGTTCTGCATTGCCCCGGTGGGGAACTGAAGCAAACCAAAGGGCCAGCACATAGATTGAAGCTAAGTAGCTGCCCCCATGCTAACTGACGTATGTGGACAAGGATGCCCCTGTTGAGGTGAAGGTAATCCTAGCAATCAGGGCTGTCAGTGGGGGTGATTTGGGCGTGATTGAGGTGCTGCATCAGCTGACTGTAGTCAGTGGGGGGGCTGGGGGCTTGACATATGGCTCTAAAGGGTGGCTCCCAACCCCCCTCTCCAATCCATCTCAGGTGACAGTCTTGTTCCATGGGGAGAGGAGGGTCACAAATCAGGGACAGATGGTAAATTGGTTGTGGGGGTGAGAGGGTTGGGAGGCAACATGAATGTCATTTGAGGGCAGACAGACTCCGTAGTAAGAGTGGAAGCCTTTATCATGGGCTCATTGGTGAGTGAGATTGGGGAAACTGGAATTTACATGGAGGAGAACGAAGCTTAATAGTGATGGCAAGGAGAACCTCTCCTTCAGCCTAATTCACTCCTGGTTACCAATTGTCAACCTAATTTTATAAGATATTGTGTACATAGTGTGTAGGGGTGGCAGGTAGCCTAACGGTTAAGAGCGTTAGGCCAGTAACCAAAAGGTTACTGGTTCCAATCCCTGAGCTGATTAGTTGAAAAATCTGTCGATGTGCCTTTGAGCAAGGCACTTATTCCTAATTGCTCCTGTAAGTCACTCTGGATAAGAGCATCTGCTAAATGATGTAAAATGTGTGTGAAAAAGCTGACCTTACTCTATGCCGTTAAATGGTTCATGATGGTCTATTAGAAGTACAGAGATCTCATTCATGTTTTTTCCCCCTCCTTTCTTCCAGGTATCGTTCTCGCTGACATCATAGAGAAGTACTTTGTGTCGCCCACTCTTTTCCGAGTCATTCGATTAGCCAGGATCGGACGAGTACTGCGACTCATCCGCGGAGCCAAAGGAATAAGGACCTTACTCTTTGCCTTAATGATGTCCCTTCCCGCCCTGTTCAACATCGGCCTCCTGCTCTTCCTGGTAATGTTCATCTACGCCATCTTTGGCATGGCCAACTTTGCCTACGTCAAGAAGCAGGCAGGGATCGACGACATGTTCAACTTCGAGACATTCGGCAACAGTATGATCTGTCTGTTCCAAATCACCACGTCGGCAGGCTGGGACGGCCTGCTCAGCCCCATCCTCAACAACTCTCCGGAAGAGTGCAACCCCAACCTCATCCACACAGGCACCAATGCCCGGGGCAACTGTGGCAACCCCTCGGTGGGCATCACCTTCTTCGTCACCTACATCATAATTTCCTTCCTCATCGTGGTCAACATGTACATCGCCATCATCCTGGAGAACTTCAGCGTGGCCACCGAGGAGAGCACCGAGCCGCTGAGCGAGGACGACTTTGAGATGTTCTACGAGGTGTGGGAGAAGTTTGACCCGGAAGCCACGCAGTTCATCGAGTACGCCAAGCTGTCAGACTTTGCAGACACGCTGTCGGAGCCGCTGCGCATCGGCAAGCCCAACAAGATCAAGCTGATCTCCATGGACCTGCCAATGGTGAGCGGTGATAAGATCCACTGCCTGGACATTCTGTTTGCCTTCACCAAACGCGTGCTGGGTGAGTCGGGCGAGATGGATGCTCTCAAACAGCAGATGGAGGAGAAGTTCATGATGGCCAATCCGTCCAAGATCTCCTACGAGCCCATCACCACCACGCTGAGGCGCAAGCAGGAGGATGTGTCGGCCGCTGTTATCCAGAGGTGCTACCGTAGGCATCTGGTGCGGAGGCAAATGAAGCAAGCCTCTTTCCTGTACAGATCAATGCAGATCAGTCTGACGCAGAGCCCCACGGGCGAGGGGGGCACCGCTCCAGAGAAAGAGGGCCTCATAGCCTCCATGATCAAGGAGAACTACGGGGGGCCTGAGATGGAGCTGATGGAGACCCTGTCCTCCACCTCCTCTCCGCCGTCTTACGACAGCGTCACACGGGCGACTAATGAACTTTTCCAAGTTTTAATTTCCGAACAGTCCAGGAACAGTGACTTGAGGGAACATTGCCCCACACCCGACAGAGAACCAGACCGTGAGACATTTCTGTAATGGCAACTAGGAAATGCTTTTTTCTCTTTTCTTTTTGTTTTTTTTGTTTACCGAATGTAACATAGCTCAAATGACACTGGTTTAGTACTTGTGGTTGTCCAGAGAATCTGCAGGGGTTTTCATAGAGAAAAGGCTAACTATTTATTTCTTTTTGGAGAACATTCTTTGAGGGAGTACACAAAGGCGGCGTGTGTAAATCCTAGATGACCGTTGACCCTGCTCATGTCAACTTTGCTTCACAGTTAATATGCATGAATGACCTCTGCAGGGTCACAACAATTATATCACTGATGTAATAATAATTTATTAGACTGAAGGAAAAACAGTTTATCAATATTTACAAAGTATGCCTGACCTTATGAGTTCATTAAAGGTCTTACTATTATTGGTGTGATTACTTATAATAAATAGTTTTCAAACTGTAAGATGTGAGAAAGAAAAAAAGTAAGGGATACAATTTTTCGTAGTAAAGTATAACATTGTTGATGTTACCAGTCTTTCATAGCAGTACAATAATTACTATTTTTTATATTTTTAGAGTAAGAAAGAAAACATGGCCTCTTCTGAATTGCAGTACTACCACATTGTATTTGAACTATTTTGAGCATTTTTGCATTTACGTTTACACATAAAGAAATGCCGGGATATCCGGGGGCCCTGCATTTTAGTTGTTTTTCTTTCATAACGATCTGGTCCTAGTTACACAAAGCTAAGAAGCAGTACAGTAACCATGATCTTTATGTGACAATCAAACCTACATCTATCTCGTGGTTACGATTGACAGATTTTTCTTTCTCCATAACTTTTGTAGGATTAAAACTGCCCCAATGGCTATATATTTTATATGAGCATCAGCGATCATATTCACTATTAGTCAGACGGATAATCGTCCTATTTATTTTTTATTTAAAGTGTGTTTCGCATGTTTTGACTGCATCATATAGAGACGTCGCGCTCAAGACTGAAAAACAATTATTTATCTATTTTGCACCAACTGTGTTTAGCAATAATTTACTACTTTTTAGGATAAAAGGGTCAAAGTTTGTACAGCATTTATTTTGCTTGAACTCTACAAACCGTTCAGCTTCTCTTGGTTACCCATAGCTTAGGCCTACTCTCAACTATATCACTGACACTGGTTTCTATTTGACTCAAATAATAATAAGGACACCGCTCAACTTTAATATGATATATATTTTCAGGTTATGGTTGCAGGTGTGTTGAAGGGCTGTTTTCTGTAGCAATAGATCCAGTGTGTGCCTGGTATATACCCCTGTCCTCTTTCTAAATGGACCTCTACTCACATCGTTCCCCCATTAGATGCCATGGGTGTGTGACTGGGATCACACTGCTATTTACCAGTGTCTACGGGGACTTTTCTAAAGACATTTCTGATTGCATGCTTTGTATTGGGAACATTGGGGAACATGTTTAAAAGTCGGGAACGATCCTATTCGTTTTTGGGTGGGACATTTTTATACAAAAATGTCATGGTGAAAAGTCAACTCTGCACATCTCTGTCATAAATGTACTGTTTTCATCATAACGAGAGCTGCTTCATCATAAAAACATCCAAGACATGCACAGAAAATGCTTATTTTTCATTCTTATAAACTGTCAGAAATGCAATAACCTACAACAGGTCTCTTCTCAGCAGTCAGTATATAATCGTTTTGTTGTTATAATGATTATTCTCAGAGCATTTCTCACTGCTCAACCACAATGCAGTGCCTCAGTGAAGCCCCCATTGCAGTAAATATTATTTAGAAATAAGTTTTACCACTTTCAGTTGACATTTTTTTTTAGCACGTTGCAAACACATGCCTCTGTATTTAAGATAACAACCTCCTGTGAAATAAATGAGAAAGCCTACAATATCACTGATTATTCTTTTGATTTCAGAGTCATGTATGTGGTAGTAGTGCGCGGGTCAGCTGTTTGTTCACCCGCACCCACCCACAATTGCTAATAACCCATCTGCAACTGCCCGACTTCATGTGATAGTGAAAATCTGAGGCCCACACTCAACCCTAACCCGCTAATATAGAAAATGCGCTGTAAGCTACAGTCAGAGATGGCAGAACGATTTCTTTACGGGGGTGCAGGATTTTTTTTGACTGATTTAGGTATGTTTCTGCTGATAATTTCTGACATTTTGGTACGGTATTTGTTAGTCAACTTGTCCATAATTAGATACATGCAGCTTCTCTTCTGTCATTATATGTTGCCCTAGAAGACTAAATAAACCCTTGCTAACCAGAATAATGTCATAAATCAATAGAATGAATGCTTCTGCTTCTTTCACACAGCAAATACATTTAGGGACCAGGGAGAAAATGCAATAACTCAACCTCAAAAAACTGGAAAGATTTTCTGTGCAAAATTTCCAAATTACATCATTTTGATTGGTTGTAACGAAATAGAAAACTGTGAAAACGACCCAACATGTTTTTGGAATCATATTTTATGTGGTTGAAATACTATAAACTTTTATGATGCTGATAAAGATGATGCACCTACAAGTGGTATCTAACTGGCATTCACATTCTCAAGATGCTGAAAGAAAGAAATCGTATTTCTCCACTCCTGTTCCGAGTCAAACTTTCGCCTACATTTGGAGTATCATTTTACTTCAATAAATGCTTAATTCTGCAGGAGTTAATATTAAGGCTATGTGAGAGGTTATAGACCTACAGTCAGTGTCCGGATTTCAGTTTCCATTTAACCCATCTGAACAGTAGGCTACAGTTCCCTTGACGTTCCATAGGCCTATTTGAAGTCCCCCTCTTGTGACTGTCGAATTTGTATAGCACCTCACAATCATCACACAACATAACAGACACTCCTATCATCCTCTTTAGCCACTTTGACAAATCTTTCCCAAACATGACTTTTCTGGGCCTCCTTTCTCTTTATTTTCAACTCTCCATTTCGCGGCTTTTCTCTAATTGAATTAAACTCAGACATTGTCCTTTTGCCTACATGGATCGATGTTAACATTTTCTGTCAGTTCCCAAAGCATTTGGCGATTGGCGTGTAGGCTATTTGGCGCACGTACAGTTAGGCCCTAAAGCTGATCGGCTTACGCATTAGTGCCAGATAGTCTACAATTATAAAAGAAAAACTCAATGTAGCCTATAGATATAAATTGTAAAAGAATGATACATTTATGGATTTCTAAAAGGTATTGTTTTCAACCCGCCCGCTTTTCATCCAAACAATATTTAATGACCCTATACCCACCAGCCCCACACGGTGGACTGGGGTTATGACTCAACCTCCTCATCACTAGTATGTGGCAGACCTGGGTGAAAATATTTTCTTTCAAATACTTTGGCTGCACCTGATTGAGCTTGCTTGGCGCAATGGAAACGATGGGATAGTCCGAGCTCAAGTGCGAGCTCATCCCATCTGGCACTGCAGAAAGACTCCATTGAACGCTCAAAGTTTCTGAAAGAAACAGATACTCTTTGAACCCACGGCTGGTATGTGGTACAGTATAATGCAAGCAATATTCATTTTGGCAAATGAGAGTGGCATTATGTTGAGAAGAATGCAATGGATTGTACTATGACTCCGCAGCATGAAGAAGACATTTGGATTTGGCATACAGAAGGGATGCAGCATCATGCTACAGTAGCTCAGAACATCAACTCAAGTGACCTACTATGATGTAGGTTACTGGCTGTCAGTAAGTATTACATGTCTCTATTATGGCTGCGTTTAGACAGGTAGACCGATTCTGATCTTTTTTTCCACTAATTTGTCTTCTGACCAATCACATCAGATCTTTTTACATCAGATATTTTTCAGAGCTGATCTGATTGGTCAAAAGACCAATTAATTTAGAAAAAGATCAGAATTGGGCTCCCTGTCTAAACACAACCTATTTGGTTATACCAGGAAGATTGGCTACTGAAGCGGAAACCCCACCAGGGCTACAATGCAGATGTTCCCACCGACACTCAAAAGAGATGATGTAATTTGGAAACAGTTGGGTTAATTCTGGCATCAGTAATTTGGTAATTCTTTTTTTTCCAACACAGATTGAAAGGGGCTACCTAAGATGATCAAATCCAAAAGTAGGACCAATAATACAGAAACTGCAGAAAAAAACATTACATTAAAGTCTGGTCTTGCATGGATGTTAAAAACAGTAGAGGAAATGTCTAAGCCTATTTTCATTGTGCTGTGCATATCGTTATGTGCAACAAGAAGGAGTCAGTCAAAATGGATCCTAAACCTGTCTTCGGGCTCAATTCAATCAAGCGTAAAACACAGTATTTATACAGTAGCATATATAGAAATATGTTTTTTCCTGTAGTCAGAAAAATCACAGAGGATGACGCTGAGGTTCTCTGAGGATAATGAGAATGCACATCTGTAATTACTGTAAAAAGAAAAACCTTCACTCGTCATTGCTTATGGTTTTCCAAGTACGATACACGTGTGCAAGGACAGTGATTTTATACTGCAAGACATTGCATGTTTGACTGGATTCTGCCCAAAGTCTTATTGCTATTGCACACAACCTGAGCTTTTATTATATAAGTAAGTGTGTGTGTGTGTGTGTGTGTGTGTGTGTGTGTGTGTGTGTGTGTGTGTGTGTGTGTGTGTGTGTGTGTGTGTGTGTGTGTGTTTGTTTGTGAGCTGATGTGCGTGTACTCAGGTGTGTGCTTCTAGATTATACAGTATGTGTATATCTTGTGTATTGGGTGTTGTGTGTGTGTGTGGTTGTGTTTTCTTGTACGTGTGTGTACTTGTATTTGTATGTGCATGTGTATGTTGACTTCACCATACCATGGCATACAGTGCTGCGTCTGATCAGCAGGACGAAAGCGGAGCGATGCTGCTATCTCTGTGATCTGATGCTTTCAGATGGGTTCTGTGCTGGAGAAGAGGAGCAGATCGACTTTGACACCTGGACGCAGGGCACAAAGGCCCCCTTCTGTTCAGAGCTTTGTTTAACAGCACATTGCTCTGGCTGCACTTCTTATCTTTGCAGTCTAGAAGACCAGGAATTCACTGTTTATGTTTTTCTCATTTAAGCAATTACCATTATTTAAAAAAAATATCTTATGTGGATGTTTATGAAGCATAGTAACTTGTGCAGCATGAGACCATACACCTGATATGAGTGATCAAAGCCTATAATAACAATGCTGTAAATGCAGACAATTTTATTTAGTCAAAACAGATGTATTTTGTTTTTTACTTCTATAATTGCTAGTCCTGTCAATTTTACCCCCCCACACACACACACACACACACACACACACACACACACACACACACACACACACACACACACACACACACACACACACACACACACACACACACACACACACACACACACACACACACACACACACACACACACACACACACAGTTGTCAACCTCCACTGGGAACAGACCTTGGAGTATTTTGTCTGGATTGAGGGACCTCAAAAGTAGCACTGTTTAGGTTATATGGTGCCAATTCAGACGCACCCCCGACTCGTTGAGATGGTGACCCAAAAAGAAAGAGTGCACAGAAACTCTCTCTCTTTCTCACTGTCTTTTTTTTAAAGAACGCCAGATGTCCTCAACATATGAGCAGAGAAAAAAACACTGTGAGCGTGAAATAATCTGCGTCTCTCTTTGCCTGAAACCTAGTTGTGCAACCAAGGTAAATAAGCCAATGCCCTTAATGCAGTCAGCTACTCAGAGCATGTTCACTTCTTCTGCAATGAGGCTTTATGAGGAGAATATATTTAAAATAATCTATTTGTCTGAACAAGGACGTCTATATTGAGTTGTCAACTAACTGCAGGACAAGAGGACAGGAGTTATTGTAGAACACAATGCATAATTGTGTAGTCAATTTGTATGTTGTTATTGTACTATTATGACAGTTTTGTAATTCAACAGTGGTCCAATTTCTAGTTTCAGGCCATGGCTAATCCAGGAATGCATCTCAATAGTCTAAAATAGGTTCTTCTCCCTTTCTCTTTTCATGAATCTCCACTGCTGGGAAAGAACTGGCGAGGTGAAAGCAACTCCTTACAAGGCATCAATCATATTGCTTTCACCTAATCCTGTAGTTTCAGATCAGTGCAGTTGAAGAAGATTGAAGGAAGACTATTGAGATGCGCCCAGGGCCGGCTCCAGGCATAAGCGACATGAGCAGACTCTTTGGGCCCCAGGCTGCTAGGGGGCCCTTGACCCACCCCCCAAAATATTTGTTTATATATATCTCTATTGTTTTTAAGAAACTTACTGTTGAGAGCTAGAATAGTAGAAAACATAAGTTGCAAGTTCGAAATTTGGTTGTACATCAGTACTTTTTCTCTTGTTATGTCAGTCACTGACAGTCATTCAATCAGCTATGTCAGCTAACAATGTTTATATTGGTCAGTTAGTCTCGCCAGCCATCTAAACTTCTAGTAATCATGCTGAATACCGACCTCACTCAGACATCATTAACGTGGCATACGTCAGCAAAGTAAATGTTCTCTGCCCCATAGCAAAATGAATAGAATTGCATGAAATTTGTTATAAAAACACTCCAATGTTTGGGGGCAAACAAATCTCGCTTAGGGCCTGGACGCACCCCTGCAATAAAGATGTGAAGAACTGTCTGGGCCTTAATCTGACCCTGGCCTGGTAAATGTCTAAATGCCCTGGACAATATCGACACATGGGCTCTGTGTGAACTGACTGAACGTACATGACACACTCAACCACTGGCAGGACACAGACACACAAAATGACAGGAAACGCACGCACGCAGACATGCACGCATGCGCGCACATGCACACACACACACGCACACATGCACACACACAGTGGCGAATACCCAGTTTGGAACACCCCCTAAGGGATTTGAATATTTTCCTCTGCAGGGTGTTTTTCAGTGAATGAGAAAGACACCCATACCCATATCCACAACCTGGAGCAGATGGCGCCCACAGTGAGAATCTGAACCTAAAAGATCTTACAGTAAACATCACTGGCTTTAATTACTGTTTTACACAAACACACACATGCTGTACGGGAGACATGTGGCGTAGCCTTGCCAAGTGACAGACAGCGGCGGAAATGTTGACGTTAGCCTGGCAACCCACTCACTGTATGTCCTCATCAGTGTCGTTGGGAAGGAAGTTGCTTTGATGCTTTCTATTAGATTAGTGTTTGTACAGGAGAGAGATTAGCTGTTCCTCCACGATGACCTGGTATCATCTGAGGACAAAGCCCTTTAGAAAGTCTCAGTCCCTTCGGTTTGCTCAACTTTATTTGACTATAGGTGAAATAAAATGATAAAATAATTCACCTGTATTAATACTACTCCCTCCTTTTATCCATTATGATCTCAAAGGCAAAACTGATTCTAGATCAGCACTCATAGGCATTTTCAACAGTCAAAACAATAAGTTCTAAGCACATGCAGGACCATGCTGTTTTTTTGTAAACATGTACAAAATTACAAATGATGAGACACTTCGTGTCCTGGACGAAAATACATTTTAAATGCAGATTCTCACTTGAGAATGCTTTTTAATCAAGGACTAAGCTTAATTTGGATCCAGGAAACAGGCCCCATATATATATATATATATATATATATATATATATATATATATATATATGACGTATTTATATGTGTAATGTAAACACTGCCCATGTCGTCATCTCACCTGACTGTTTGGTGGTCACCTTGGGTCGTGTCTGTCATTAGAACACAGTGACAGCTGTCACTTTGGCTCAGTGTTGAAGCTGTTTGTCTTGTGGTTAAGACGCGGTGCTTATTACCATACCTGCCCCGGCTCATTCCTATCAATCAGACAGTGCTGTCGCACACACTCTGCCACAGCACGAGTCAGGACTATGTATCCTCGTTATGTCAGGTGTATAAACATCGCCCAGCCCCCAACCACGCTTCTCACGCACATACATGCATATGTATATGTAACCGGCGTCGTGCTGCCATAGTATAAATTACCTATAGTATAACAGTATAGCTTCCGCCCTCATGAGCTCTCACTGAGACAAGATCTTGGGACGTCTTTTTTGCAAACACAAGTGACTCTCGAAACACCGGTAGCCAGCTGCGCCACAGAAAATATAGCAATTTCATGGCGCGGGTCTGTGGGGGTATTTCAACATGAGCAGTGAGTTTAACCAATCAGCAATGGGGGCATGAGGGGCTCAGCAGATAAAGCTGAACATCACAATATTGAAACGTATTCCCATGGGACATACCAACCAGTCTGCTGTATGACTGTGATGGCTGAAATGCTTAACAAGTCAATCAGGCATTGTAAGTCAATCTCTGAATGGTCATTAAATCAAAAGAACTTGTGTGCGTTTCGTATAGTGGTATGCTTTAACATGAACCTTAGACAACAGAAACCGTGAAGGCCTGCATAGTTGATTTGTATAAGAGCTGGCCTGCGGTATGTGCCATCCATCCCATACTGCACTGTGTCAGTCTCGCAGTCCTTTCTCATGTCAAAGTGATATGACTGATGTGGCGTCTTGGTCAGAGACTGGATGGGGACTAGGAGAAATTGGGTGCCTCATTTGGGCTGTCAGTGAAGGTTGATGTGGGTGGTATTGGGGATGGGAGGGTTGGACATTTTAAAGGGGGGATGGCTAGTCGCTAGTGGTGCACGGGTCAGCTGTTTGTTCACCCGCACCCACCCGCAATTGCTAATAACCCATCTTCAACGGCCAACTATATGTGATAAAGTGAAAATCTGAGGCTCACATCCGACCCTAACCCGCTAATATAGAAAATGCGCTGGAGGCTACAGTCAGAGACAATGGAGCATTTTTTGACAGGGGGTGAGGATTTTTTGACAGGGGTGAGGGTTTTTTGACAGGGGTGAGGGTTTTTTGACAGGGGATGCAGGATATTCTTCTGCCTTTTTTATGTCTTTCTGACATTTTGGTAGGCTATTTGTTAGTCAACTTGTCTATAATTAGATACTGTACATGCAGCTTCTCTTCTGTCATTGTACTGCATGTTGCCCTGGAAGACTAAATAAACCCTTGCTCACCAGAATAATATCGTAAATCGATAGAATGAACGCTTCAATCTAGTTGACATCGGTAAGGTTTTCTCTGTCATCTGCTTTTTTCGTGGACCAAAGGCGTTTCGGGACCGTGGCGAAAATGAAAAAAATAAAATAAAAAATGGAAAATATGTTTCGGATATGATTTCAGTCTGGCTCAGATGCATATTTTATGTGGTTGAAATACAATTAGCTTTTATGATGCTGATAAAGATAATGCACCTACAGATAGTATCTAACTGGCATTCACGAGATCTTCAGTTTCTTGACAATTTCTCGCATTGAATAGCCTTCATTTCTCAGAACGAGAATAGACTGACGAGTAGAAGAAAGTTATTTGTTTCTGGCCATTTTGAGCCTGTAATCGAACCCACAAATGCTGATGCTCCAGATACTCAACTAGTCTAAGGAAGGCCAGTTTTATTGCATCTTTAATTAGCACTACAGTTTTCAGCTGTGCTAACATAATTGCAAAAGGGTTTTCTAACGATCAATTAGCCTTTTAAAATTATAAACTTGGATTAGCTAACACAACATGCCATTGGAACACAGGAGTGATGGTTGCTGATAATTGGCCTCTGTACGCCTATGTAGAGATTCCATTAAAAATCAGCCGTTTCCAGCTACAATAGTCATTTACAACATTAACAATGTCTACACTGTATTTCTGATCAATTTTATGTTATTTTAATGGACAAAAAATGCGCTTCTCTTTCAAAAACAAGGACATTTCTAAGTGACCCGAAACTTTTGAACGGTAGTGTACATTCAGCCTCTTGCAAATTGAAGGAAACACAGAGAGACGAAAGATAAATAATTGTATGCTTGTTTAAATGTATATTATTGGTCCATTTTTGGGGCAAGCCTGGCTTCCCTTGGCAACCATGAATACACACCACTGGGGATGCGGGGGTGTAGGGATAGAGGGAGACAGTGGCGTGAGAAGGGGAATGGGAAAGGGGGTGGGTATATGGGAATGGTACGGGAGAGAGAGACAGATAGATGAGATTTGGACTAGTACACCACAAGTTGGGCAAACGTTGTCCTGTGCCCTACCCAGAAGCTAGCGTGCAGTTGTATGGTCCTCGTAGGCAGTTTGTCTTGGGCTCATTTGCAGTGTTAATGATGAAACCAACACAAGTTGGTTAGATGTTAGAGTTGGAGAGACCACAGGGCATGGGGCGCGCACACAATAGGTTGGTTAGAGGTTAGTGTTGGTTAGGAGTGGAGGTTAGAGAGACCTCGCGGCATGGAGCACTCACACGACAACAGCTGACCACACACTAGAGTCTAACTCATGGGAAGGTTACAGGTCCTACTGAACATAAAGTTATCATCATTCTAGCTATTCTATTCTATTGCTCCAGCAATGATTAGGCTTGAATAGTACTTACTTCAAGCTGAGGGTCAAATATATTAGGATATCAGCATATTAACACAGAAAATATCAAGTCAACAAAAATGATTGTGGTTTAAGAAGTCACTACAACAAACAAATGGCCATAAAAATTAACTAAAAATTGTTGTGTCAATGCAAAACCCTTAATCAACTGAAATAAACTGACTAAACCTGCCATTCACCACAGGTCACTGCTGTGAGGAAGCAGAACAGAGCAGTAGTCAAAGAGTCCTGGGTCCGGTCTTTATCTCTTTCCTTCCCTCTCTTTCGTCTCTCTTTCTGTAATTGCCTCTCCTTCTCCCTCTATCTTCCACTCCTCTCTCCCCGCTCCCTCCCTTCCCTCCCTCTCTCCATGTGTTAAGAGATAAGCGTATGTGTCTGCGGTGGGTCCCGGGGGAGCAGTGTGTTGCTGTATGACGTTGCCATGGCAGCCCCGGTCCTGATGAGGTCTCAGGATGGCCCGGGAAGATGACTGTGTTCTCCCAGGTGGAAGGCTCTGACCTCACTCTCCCAGGGTTAATCCTCCTGTTTGTCTCCCGTCGTACACAGACAGAGATGACTACGAACCACACCACTCATTCTCACACACACACACACACACATGTACATGTATACAGTATGTACAATACACACACATGTACACACAATGCGCAATACACACAGTACACAATTGTGTACACACACACACACTATTGGGACTATAAATTGTGCATCCTGTATTATACTTATGCTAAAATGTTTAATATATTCTACTGTGCCATTTTCTTGTATTATTTATTTTTGTTGTTGCGTTATCAAGAAGGAACCTGCAGGTAAGCATTTTGTTGGATCATGTGTATCCTGTACATATGGCCAATAAAACTTGAAACTTGAGACACACACATACAATAAGCACAGACACATATGCAGGTCCACACATGTACGCCATTCCAATGTGCTAACACATGCCCACAGCCATAGAGAGAAAATACCCTATAGTGACAGAGAAGGGCATCCCTTACTTTCAGAATCAAGGTTAGGAAAAGTAGCAAACTTCTGCAAACTGACTCATTGGTGACACCGTGATTGGCCTCGGACTCATTTGGGCTGACATTTTGACGCTAACAATACTTATGTTGACGCTAACACTACTTATTCTGATGCTAACACTGCCTATTTTGACAGTAACACTGCTTATTTTGGTCTTAACACTACTTAATTGGGTTGTCAAAATGAGACCCTGGGTGATTGTTTCTGGAGGACCAAAACTTTAGGCCCGAAAGATGTGAAAAGAAGAGGGACAGTTTGATCATACACTCTGGGTGGATGGGACAGTCAATCCACTCTGGTGCGCTTATCCTATGTGTTCTTCTCAGTGTTGAATAGCGTTCAAGTGTTGAATAGTGTTCAAATGTTGAATAGTGTTCAAATGTTGAAAAGTATTCAAGTGTTGAATAGTGTTCACGTGTTGAATAGTGTTCACGTGTTGAATAGTGTTCACGTGTTGAGTAGTGTTCACGTGTTGAGTAGTGTTCACGTGTTGAATAGTGTTCACGTGTTGAATAGTGTTCACGTGTTGAATAGTGTTCACGTGTTGAATAGTGTTCACGTGTTGAATAGTGTTCACGTGTTGAATAGTGTTCACGTGTTGAATAGTGTTCACGTGTTGAGTAGCGTTCAAGTGTTGAACAATCGCCTTTCTCAAAGACCATCCCAAATACCCCCCTGAAGTTTAACAAGATCTAGAGTAAACAATTCAAGCCGCTACCAAATTGTGTGGCAAGTGCCTCTCCTTGACGAGCTTCCAGGAAAGTCAAGCCAGCAAACAGTGAGTAGGGCCTAGGAGGGCCACAAATACAACAATACCGGAAGCCCCTCCGACAGCATATCGGCTGCAGCCCTCCTCACTCAGACTTAATGCGAGTGGTCCTCGGAGCCGAGCGTGTTGTGCTGTCCTCTAGAATGCCTGACCTCAGAGCGTCTCCGTGTTTCCCAAATCTTTCAGGGTGGCGTTGTCGCGCTAATTCAACGTGACAGCTCGTCAGGGGAAAGAGAGAGAGGGAGAGAGAAAGAGAGAGAGCAACTGAAGTTCATTATGTCGACTTGCAAGTGTCAAGGGAAAGAAAGAGAGAGGGAGAGAAAGATAGACTGAGAGAGAGAGAAAAAGAGAGAGAGACCAAGAGAGAGACTCTTCACGAAGTCCATTACGTTGACTATTATCAGCTGGCCTAAACTTCTACACAAAGCATAATATTATCCGGCCTACTTCACAGCACTTAAAAAAGTTAATTGTTTCTATTTTTGATAGGTCTAGTTTTAAGAATAAGACGAAGGAGGCAAAAGTGGCCTAAAAAAATGGAGATTCGTATTACAGTAAGCAGAACAAGTCCATTGTACAGGGCTAAGCTATGAATATTAATTAACTGTTTAAGTCTGTGTGGACAGACATGCCTGGGTCGTATTCATTAAAGCACCAAACAGAAGAAAACAGACTGAAACAGGGAGGGACTAGATGAACTTGTCAAATAAGAAATGCTTGTTTTCGTTTCCCATTGCAAAACGTTTTTCTACAGTGTGCCCTAAACGACACTAACATTAGTAAACCAGGAAACAGTTATTCCTACCTGTGTGGTTCTTGAAGCACCTTTAGGAGGATGATATTAAGGAACAGGGCAAAGGTCAGTGTAATTTACATGAATGGGAGAAAAGGCTAGTCTTAATCACAGATCTTTTGACCTCAATCCCCTCAAGGAGTCTGGGCTTGTTCCCCCCCCCCTCTCCTTCTCTTCATCTCCCTCCATCTCTGCCACTCCTGCATCCTCTGTATCAACACATGCACGCACGTACGCACGCACGTACGCACGCACACAAACACACACACAATTCAAGACTTCTGTGCTCCAGAGCAAGATCCTAAACCTGCTGGTATTAAACTGCACTGTTCTTACCATCAACTCTAAAGACGTGTGGTAATCAACTCACTAATAATATAGCACTGATACTGTCAGTGCATGGTCTAACATCTCCCCCTGCTGGCTTCTCCAGGTAGGAAGCAAGAGTGTCCTGAACACAGATAACCTGCTCTCGGCTGAAGGAGACACACCCTCGAAGGAATTACCAACAGTTTCCCTTATATCTGTTTTGACTGAGCGGAGATAGAGTCAGTCGTACTCATTGTCAGTAACCAGTGTTTACAGATCTGAGCAGATGACGGGAAGGAGATGAGGAGAGGAAGTTGTATTGAGCCTATAGAGAGCCCCAATGGTAATGCACTCTATGGAAGTGTCACAGTGGGAGGGGAGACAGTTAGAAATGGATGAGTCAGGGTATTTCAATTAGCTATAGCGTTGCCAAGCTTGGAAAACACTGGATTAAAGACAGTGGTTCAATAAATTGATGTCAGATTCACAGCAACTTTGAGCTTGGTCTATGACGGGACACAGAGGAAGTGAGGGACAATGTGAGAGAGTGAAACTTTTTTTTCCCTCCCAGAAGTGTGTAGGCCTACATACATAGCAATGTTGATTATAAGTCAGCACAGTAGCCTTGTGCAAGCCAGATCACCAATCCTACTGTGCTGTAAACCAGAGGACGGGCAGAGCATAGATGGACTAATTGCTTACATGGCATGTTGTTCTGAGGGGGAATTCACTCCGACACCGTGGCAGACTGGGGCAGCTAATTACAGCCTTGGGTTGGCCAACGCAGCTGCTCCACACACAGTAACAGCACAGTTCTGCATGGGGAGGAGAAACACTGCAACATCACACATACATACACGCATGTGCATGTACACACACATGCATGAAAGCCTACACAGACACACACTCACTTGCAGATATGACACACACAGGACTCACAGACACTACTCAAAACTGCCCATGCCACCGCCAAAACCGCCCATGCCACCGCCAAAACAGCCCATGCCACCGCCAAAACTATGCACGCCACCGTCAAAACCACCCACGCCACCGTATAAACCGCCCATGCCACCGTCAAAACCACCCATGCCACCGTCAAAACCGCCCATGCCACCATCAAAACCACCCACGCCACTGTCAAAACCACCCACGCCACCGTCAAAACCGCTCACGCCACCGTCAAAACCGCCCACGCCACCGTCAAAACCACCCACGCCACCGTCAAAACCACCCACGCCACCGTCAAAACCGCCCACGCCACCGTCAAAACCGCCCACGCCACCGTCAAAACCACCCACGCCACCGTCAAAACCACCCATGCCACCGTCAAAACCACCCATGCCACCATCAAAACCACCCACGCCACCGTCAAAACCACCCACGCCACCGCCAAAACAGCCCATGCCACCGTATAAACCGCCCATGCCACCGTCAAAACCGCCCATGCCACCGTCAAAACCGCCCATGCCACCGCCAAAACAGCCCATGCCACCGTATAAACCGCCCATGCCACCGTCAAAACCGCCCATGCCACCGCTTGCTCCCACTATTTCCTGCTTTTGGAGATTTGAAGTCCTGTGGAGGTCGTGGGCAGCAACTAGTAGTTTCTGCATTAACTTTCTGATTGCTCTAAGGGTGGAAAGACACCCGATAGTGCTCCTGTGTCAGTAGTACTTTCTGATGACTTAAGCTGCACTTTGAAAAATATAGTTAATTTTATGTTTAATGCAAAAGTAACCTGCAATGCTTGATAGAGCCCTGTGTGTTATAAAATCTGGTCTAATATGAATAACAATGCCTCCAAACAGGGCAGTAATATATTTAAGCTTCATTTTTGGGTGGTGCAAATAGCAGGCCTACATGAATTCAGCCTGGCCTCAAATGTTAGCCATAAAATAGTAAACGTAAGTCTGTGACACTCAAATTAGTATGATTTGTTACGTTTGGTATGGTTACATAAGACAGAAGGTTACTTAAGCCAAAAACCAAAGGAGGGAGGTTGGTCAGGGAGGTGTATAATGCAAAAGTCTAGCAACCCAAAGGTTGCTGGTTCGAATCACATCACAGACAACTTTAGCTAATTAGCAACTACTTACTACTTTTTTGCAACTACTTAGCATGTTAGCTAACCCTTCCCCTAACCTTAAGCCTTAACCCTAGACTTAACCCTTAACCCTAACCCATAACCTTCACCTTAACCCCTAACCTAGCTAAAATTAGCCACCTAGCTAATGTTAGCCACAACAAATTGTAATTAATAACATATCATACAAAATGGGTGATGGACATCCACAAATGAATACATACCATATGAAACGTAACATTTCATACTAAATGGAGAGAGACAAGAGTTACACTTGCTATGTTGCATCTACCCCTGAGTCCAGCTTGGAATTAAACATACCCTTTTCCACGCCATAGTTCTTGTAACCATGCTGGAAAGGAAAATGTGAAATGAAAACAACCGAGCCAGCACAATACGGTTTGGATCTGCCTTTATTGTGTGTATCAAGCATTTCTCTTACTAGCCTATTCAGATTCCATTCAAATTTTTAACACCTGTAGCCAACACCTTTGAAAATATTATGATATCTCCCAAAGGCCATGTGAAGGTATGAACTCTCTCATGTAATTTACAATGTAATGACCTGGATTACACAAAAAATGTGATTACATTTGATCCAGCTGAATTCAATTTCCTTTATAGCGTCTGCCTTAGTAAGGTTAAGAGGATATAGGTGATAAAAAGGTAAACACAGTAACATTCATCTCTCTCCATATAGATGTCCCATGCAAATCGGTCAGTCTGTGTTAAGCACACATACAGTTCCTGAATCACTGTAAATGGGAAAGCCTCTCTTTACCTTCAGGGTCATTTACCTTGGAAGGTGAAAATGACAGCATTTTACCATATAGAGTAGGATTACAATTACAGTAAGAGCACCAATTTGCAGTGTGACTGGTTAGAAATCATGTTCACGGGTGAGGAAAATCTACTTTAAATGGGACAAGGTCCCATCTTACAAATGAGAACTTCTCTGCTCTCCATATTTATTAGCTGTTGGGAGAAGTTGATCTTAATGTACAGTTGATTATTATTAAACCATGCCATACATTGGAAAAGTAACAACGTATTTCTACATAATATATCATCACATGGTTCCCAGTGCCACCCTTGCTCCTGACCTTCCCTGGCTGGTGATCCCTGACAAACAGGGTGGCACAGTGGGACTCTAACCGGTAAAGCAGTGCCAGCTGAGCTCAGACTGGATTACTGTCACCCCAACCTACTGTAAAGTGGCATCAAATCATTAAAGCTAGACGAATGACAAATGTAGTATCTCAATAGTTGAAAATGGCCACCTATCTATCCCCTGTATCCTTTCATTCACCTTTAGTAATCTTTATTATTATTATTATTTTTTACTTTTACCCCTTTTTCTCCCCAATTTCATGGTATCCAATTGGTAGTTACAGTCTTGTCTCATCGCTGAATCTCCCATACGGACTCGGGAGAGGCGAAGGTCGAGAGCCATGCGTCCTCCGAAACACAACTCAACCAAGCCGCACTGCTTCTTAACACAATGCCCACTTAACCTGGAAGCCACCTGCACCAATGTGTCGGAGGAAACACCGTGCACCGCGCGACCGTGTCAGCGTGCACTGCTTCCGGGCCGCCACAGGAGTCGCTAGTGTGCAATGGGACAAGGACATCCCTGCCAGCCAAACACTCCCCTAACCCGGACGACGCTGGGCCAATTGTGCGCAGCCCCATGGGTCGGCTGCGACAGAGGCTGCACCTTTAGTAATCTCACAAGACTGGAGAGGTCCAAGCAAATTTCTGGTAGGCATCAAGCATGAGAGTTTCAAGGAGAGAACACAAACAGAGGCAACTGCTTTATAATATTGAGATGCAGGTCTGGTCTGCCAGACAGTGTGTGTACAGTAGACAGAGTGTGTGTTCATGTGTTCTCATTTGTCATTTACACTGCATTAGGCCTAATAGTTCTCATCCTGATTCCAATAGGCTACGGTTGATAACAAAATCGCTGAGTAGGATCCTGTGTGTGTGTGTGTGTGTGTGTGTGTAAGGTGGATGATGGGTGAGTGATTGGGTCTAGGCTAGTCTTTAGTGATGTGATACTACTGTATATCTGATATCCGCCTGGTCCATTTGGAGAACGGCAGTGGTTGAGTGGTAATGTCCTGAAGTCATCTATGAGGTAATACAAACAATAAAGCGACCCATAGTGCTTCTCGGTAACAAACTGATCCATTACACTGGTGATACATGTGTCCTTCTTTTCCTGCGGTCCAATTGAAATGTCTCAATGCAATTAGTAGCGACAGGAAACGAATGATTCCGCCTGGGTCTCTATTAACGATTAGTACCCATAAAAGCCTGATAAGCTGATTGAGTTAGACAGGGGGACAATACATTTATTTAAATTGACTGATTTCCTTATATGAACTGTAACTCAGTAAAATGCTGAAATTGTTGCATGTTGCGTTTATATTTTTGTTCAGGATAAATAAAAGAACTATCCACATTTTTTTTTAAACTTTTTTGTAATTCTGGCATGGGAAATACACTTTCCAATGGGAAAAAACGTTAAGAAATATACAGAAAAATCTGTTCAATAAACAATCTAACAAACTATGTAACCCATTGCAAAACAGCCACTTGACCAGTTGCTCGTTTCACAGAGCCATAATGGACATTCCATCCAGGGTTGTGTTCATTAGGCACCAAACCAATGAAAACGGGAGGGACTATGTGGACTTGTCCAATTAGAAACCCTCATTTTATTTTTCTGGTACAAAATGTTTTCTCTTAGTGCCCTAAGGAAGATGAGCCAGGTTATGCTCTTTGTTTTCCAGCTCCTTCTTCTTCTCCTGGTACAGTTTGAGTATGTAGTCGTCCGGGGCGATGCCCTGCTCTTTCAGCTCCGCCATGCTCTTCTCCAGCTTCACCGTCGTGCGGGCACTGCCCACCTTCCTGGCCGTGAGGTACAAGGTGAAATCCTTAAAGTCCATCAGGTGGCAGGAATCCCTATCGCACAAGTTGGGGAGGCTCGGACTTGTCCGCTCCACTTTGGGGAAGAAGGTCAGGCCCGAGATCTTCTCTAGTTCCGATAGACTCACCTGGAAGTCCGTCAGTGGGCGCTTGAAGCCGATTGGCTGGTTGGGTACGACAAAGGCCCCGAGGGCCAAGGTTTTTGATGCCGATTGGTTGTTAGTCAAATTGCCCGATGCCGATTGGTCCTTCCCGACGAGGATGACTTTGAAGAGGTGGGTGGGGACGGCCACGTCGTCTTTGCCTATGACCTGCACAAATAACAACACATTACGTTAAATCATGTTAAAATGCAATTTTTTTTGCATTTTGCATATTTTGGTCTACCCGTGCTTCGATAGATTGTGGACTAGGCTGTTCAGAGATACTACAGTGTTAGTTTATGAAGGCCTCGTAAAGAACAGATGGACTTATGCCTTCAACGCCCTGAGATCTCAAGGAGAGGTCCACGCTGATTTATGGTAAAGGTTGTTTGTTCTAGATTAAAGTAGCCTCTAATGGCCACATCAAATAATCCAGGAGCAAGGCAAATCCGCTTCAGCTGACATCCGCATATCTGTAGCTGTTGTTTTGATGGTGTCTGAGGTGGAACCGCATTAGAGCTGTCAAATCCACAAGCAGCACCTAAACAGGACATTGCCATTGCTTTGTTAGAGGGGCAATAACCATTCAGTTAAAGGGAGAATCATTCACCACACCTGCCCAGTGCCCGGGGCTCCAACTAAGGCCTTGATAAATCAGAGAGACCTCTCAATCGGTTACATTACTCGAATAAACAGGAGTACAGACTGTACACTAAGATCACATTTCCCTTCATAAGGTCATAAAATAAAATTGGGGTTGTGAAGGAAAGTACCGAAAATAAAACACATATAAACACATAAAAGACATAGTATCAAGGGTGGCTACTTTGAAGAACCTAAAATATATTTAGATTTGTTTAACACTGTTTTCGTTAATACATGATTCCATATGTGTTATTTCATAGTTTTGATGTCTTCACTATTATTCTACAATGTAGAAAATAGTCAAATAAAGAAAAACCTTGAATGAGTAGCTGTGTCCAAACTTTCGACAGGTACTGTACAGGTACTGTACATATACAGTGGGGAGAACAAGTATTTGATACACTGCCGATTTTGCAGGTTTTCCTACTTACAAAGCATGTAGAGGTCTGTAATTTGTATCATAGGTACACTTCAAACACATTGTATGATTTTTAAGTAATTCATTTGCATTTTATTGCATGACATAAGTATTTGATCACCTACCAACCAGTAAGAATTCCGGCTCTCTCTCTTTTTACTAGGATTAAATTTCAGGAATTGTGAAAAACTGAGCTTAAATGTGTATATATACAGTAGAATATATATACAGTAGATGTGTATATATACAGTAGCCAAATAAATTTAAACTCAGTTTTTCACAATTCCTGACATTTAATCCTAGTAAAAATTCCCTGTCTTAGGTCAGTTAGGATCATCACTTTATTTTAAGAATGTGACATGTCAGAATAATACTAGAGAATTATTTATTTCAGCTTTTATTTGTAAACGTTATAATGGACAAAAAATGTGCTTTTCTTTCAAAAACAAAGACATTTCTAAGTGATGACAAACTTTTGAACGGTAGTGTATATATATATAATATCCCCATAAGGACAAAAGGTAGGCCTACTACACAGAGCTTTCATTCTTCTCTATGCTATCTCTCCACTCCATCCCTTCCTCTCTTTGTTTCTTCTTCCTCTCATTCTCTTTCTTCTTCCTCTCTAGGTGGGAGTCCTGTTCCTGCTGATGGGGGGACAGTGTGTTGGCCCCTGATAAACCACAGGGAGACCCCACTCCAGGGGAGTTCATCTGGGATGAAGACACTGCACTCCAGGCCTCTCCACCGCGGATGTTAGAGGCCGGCACTACCAACCTAAGGCGGGCATCCCCGGAGCCCTCTAAACCTCTCAATCCCTCACAGGAAACAAGGACCGCCTGGCAATACCCAGGGGGCACTGCCATGGCAACTGGAGAGGTAGCAAAAGGAAATAATAAACTGTGGGTGTGTTGTGTGTGTTTAATCCCCACTGCTGCAGCTCAGGCCCCAGGTGGGTTTGGGGTTTCAATGGGTGGAACACGGCCCCTGTCGCAGATGATCTGTGTGTCTAGGTAACAGCCCTAGGGCTAGGTTCCCCAACTGGCGGGGAACCCATACACCTGTCACTGTGGCTTTATTTGGCCCCCGAAAAAGTGTTATTTTATTAATTATCATTTTTTATTGGTAGACATAAAAGACTGTAAAAACACCAGCAAATCAGCTCCCAAGTTATTTTGATGTAAAAAATCTGTTCCAAAGTATTCACACGAATAATAGAGATATGTGATCGTATACAAATGTAAGCAAGGTTTGAAATTATTATGTTTTAGTTTTAGTCAAATATTATATCTGTTTGGGCGTCTTGCGGTCAACTTTCAGTCTACTAATTATTCTAAATGATGTTCTGGCCCCTTGACCATCGACTCGAGAAAAAATGTGCCTGCGGCTGAATCTAGTTGATGATCCCTGCCCTAGGGCAACCGGCTGTCCTTGTGGGTTTCCACTCTGGGCCTCACTGGAGGACAAAGAAACACTCATAGCACACTTTCTCAGATAGAACAGCCACATGGGGGCAAAGCTTCGACGCAAACCTAACTAACGCAGAGGAAAACAAACACTAACCTAACCAGCCAACAGCTTCCAGATATAAATTTAAAAAATAAAAAAGCTACTAAACAGCCACTGTCAGAATCTAGCAAGTGTTGTTTGACGTTGAGTAATACTAATATTACGAGAGAGTTGGCATATTTTATTAATGACAATATGGGCAGTGTACAAAAGTCTCCATGAATAAATAACAACTTAGTACTTGTGTGCTTTCTGTGGGTTGGAAGTACTTGAAAAGAAGATGGGCATCATCGACAAGAGGGATTTTCTGTGCAACAGTGACATCTAGTGGCCATGAGGCTGCACTGTGATATGTCCAGAAAATAACCATCATGTTATACATAAGGGATAATCAACGAGGTGCTATGCGTTCTCCGGAGAAAATAATGTATGACGTGAAGGTGTGTTCCACGACGCGCTAGTTACATTATTTTCCAAACAACGCATAGAGCCCCGAGTTGATTATCTATTTTATACCATGGCTGCAATTTAACACATTTATAGCTAGAAATGTGTTCATTTGCAGGTAGAAATGTGTTCAACATCCACTGAAGTAGCTAACAAGTTCACTAGATAGCTACAGTAGTTGCCTTGGTAACCAAACAAACAGATTTACTAGTTTAGATAAAGAAAACATTAATCCTATCTTGCTATTATGAAAGTCGAATTCAGTAATGACAATAATGTTTTCAATTTGACTTTTGCTTTCAAATGCAACTCAAACATAGAACATGTAAGAATTCAATGAACTATAGCCATTGAATTCTACTGCTGATATACTGTGCGTTACTGAAGCAATAAGGCTGATCTACCACGGTCTGATCTACCACGGTCTGATCTACCACGGCTTTTAGCATTCTGGGCTCGAACGACCCAGTTTATAATTCCCTATTCCCTTTATAAACTGGTATAAACTGGGTGGTTCAAGCCCTAAATGCTGACTGGCTGATAGCCGCGGTAGATCAGACCATATACCACAGGTATGAGAAAACATTTATTTTTACTGCTCTTATTAAGTTGGTAACAAGTTTATAATAGCAATAAGGCACCTAGGGGGTTTGTGGTATATGGCCAATATACCACCGCTAAGGGCTGTATCCAGGCACTCCACATTGTGTCGTGCTTAGAACAGCCCTTAGCAGTGGTATATTGGCCATATACCACACCCCCTCGTGCCTTATTGCTTAAATAATGCACAGTATATCAGCAATAGAATTCAATGGCTATAGTTCATTCTTACATGTTCTGTTTGAGCTGCATTTGGAAGCAAAGGTCAAATTGAAATGATTGGCATTGCTGAATTCTATTTTCATAATAGCAAGATAGGACTAATGGGTTGGTTAGCTAAACTTGTAAATCTGTTTGTTTGGTTACCAAGGCAACTACTGTGGAGATCTAATGAACTTGCTAATTACTTCAGTGGATGTTGAACACGTTTCTTCCTGCAAATGAACACATTTCTAGCTGCAAATGTGTTAAATGATAGCCATGGTATAAAATACATAATCAACTTGGGGCTCTATGTGTTCTCTGGAAAAGAATGTAACTCCTTGGAAGGTTAGTTCCACTCCGCTAGCGTGTCGTGGAGCACACCTTCCACATCATACATTTTTTCTCCAGAGAACGCATAGCTCCTCGTTGATTATCCCTTATTTATAAACTGGGTGGTTCGAGCCAGTCTACCACGTGTATGACAAAACATTTATTTTTACTGCTCTTATTAAGTTGGTAACAAGTTTATAATAGCAATAAGGCGCCTAGGGGGTTTGTGGTATATGGCCAATATACCACAGCTAAGGGCTGTATCCAGGCACTCCACATTGTGTCGTGTTTGAACAGCCCTTAGCCGTGGTATATTGGCCATATACCACACCCCCTTGTGCATTATTGCTTAAATAATGCACACTCTAGAATGCCCTTCAAGCCAATTAGAAAAGAGTATTCAACAATGTCATGGTATAATTAAGTGATGATGCCCGAGAAGGCGGTGTTTCGAGGATATATAACCAGTTTCTAATAGCAATAAGGCACCTTGGGGGTTTATGGTATATGCCATTGGAGAATATATTGGCACGGTTTGCCAATATATCCTAACAGCACCCATGCCAATATTTCCTCCCAACAACCAGCTTCGAGGGCATTATCACTTTTATAGGTTAACAACAGGTTAACAACATATTCAAATAATGATGGACATATTTTCATTAAAAACATTATTTTGATTAATTTATTCATGCCTGTTCATCCTTCCACAAGATATAGTCCCAACACAAATCTAGGGTTGCTACACAAGCCGACTGGTCATTCGTTCTATTGGTTCGGTTGCCAGAGACGCAACCCAGTCGTTCAGTCTTTTTATTCTGTATCTAAATGTTCCATTGCCATACTGGCTGGCGACGTTCTTATCCCTTGCTTGCTAGCTAGCCAACTACGGCTAACTTATTGTCACATCAAACAGTGCAGCCAGAATAACAACAGTAGCTGCATTTGCATTTGTTTTAAGTTGTTTTGTGGTGACAGTCACATGGATACATCCATAACAATGAGCTAATGCGGCGAGATTTCGCCTGGCATAGAAAATGTGCTCTCTTGTCAGGACACTGTTGTTCAGAGGAACTAGACAACAAAACAGCTAACACAATCACTTCAAATTGAAGCTGGAAAGACTGCAAACTAGCAGCATTTAGTTTCGTTTTACCTTTTTTTAACTGACATTTCTTTGTTTATATCCATAAGAATTATGTCCGCTGATTCATGATTTCAACTGGCTGAGAAACGCTGCCTGCCTGTTTGTCTCGTCCCGACACGTTCATTACTATGGGACAGCTGGAGATCAAATTTGAATATTGAAACGATGTTGCAAATGTCGGAGAGACTGACGGCAAGGTTTATACAAATCTCTGCTGTTGAAAACTAAATGTTAGTCTAAAAGAAACGTGAGATAATGTCTAGATGCTTTTTATAGTGGAGATCAAGTTTATAAATTGCCTGGCTGGGCTGATGAGACAGTGTATTGCTCAGTCAGATGGAACAGAGTAAATATGCATTTTAGCCAGTGGTGACCTGTGGAATAGACACCGGCTGGAATGCAAGTTTAAACAATCAGCATTGAGGATTAGACCCTCCCGTTGTATAATTAAGTGATAACGCCCGAGAAGCTGGTGTTTGGAGGATATATTGGCATGGGTGTTGTTTGGCGCTAAACAAACCGTGCCAATATATCCTACAAACACCGTATTTGTCGGCATTATCACTTTAATGTAAAAATGTTTTATACAACGGGTTGCCAACATATTCAAATAATGATTGACCTATTTTCATAAAAAAAATATTTTGATGAATTTATTCATACTTCCATATAGTCCAGACACAGATCTAGGGCTACCCAAGCCAGCTGGTTGTTCCTTCTCTCGGTTCTAAATCTATGGATTTAGAACTAAAATCTATGGATTTAGTCAAGTCAAACAGTACAGACAGAATAACAGCAAAGTAGCTGCATTTGTTTGTTTAAGCTGTTTTCCAGTGATTTTTTGGGGGATACATCCATAACAATGAGCTAATGATGTGCGATTTAGCCTGGCATAGAACATTTGCTCGCTCGCCAGGCCACTGTTCGGAAGAGACAGCTAACACAATCACTTCAAACTAAAGCCGGAATGACAGCAAACTAGTTGCATTTCTTGTTTTTCTATTGACATTTATTTGTATATATCCATAAAAATTATGCTGATTCAGGATTTCGACTGGCTGAGAAAAACTGCCAGCCTGTCTGTCTCGTCCCGACTACCGACACATTCATTACCATAGGACAGCTGGAGATTGAATTTCAATATTGAAACAATGTTGCAAATGTCGGAGAGACAGATCTAGTATATAAATGAGCTGAGTTGATGAGACAGTGGATTGCGCAGTCAGATGGAACAGAGTAAATAGTCATTTTAACATCATAGTTTTAGCCGGTGGTAACTCGTGGAATAGACACTGGCTGGAATGCGGTTTTTTAACCATTCAGCATCCAGGATTAGACCCACCCGTTGTATAATGTAGTGTATAGATCAGGGGTATTCAACGCTTGCCCCACGAGGTCCGAAACCTGCTGGTTTTGTATTCTACCTGATAATTAATTGCACCCACCTGGTGTCCCAGGTCTAAATCAGTCCCTGATTATAGGGGAACAATGACAAAATGCATTGGAACTGTCTTTGAGGTCCAGAATTGAGTTAGAGGGGTTTAGATTATAACAATTATACAGTGCCTTCGGAAACTATTCAGACCCCTTGACTTTTTCCCCGTTTTGTTACGTTACAGCCTTATTCTAAAATTTATTAAATTGATGTTTTTCCTCATCAATCTACACACAATACCCCATAACGATAAAGCGAAAATAGTTTTTTCAAATTTTTGGCTAATTTATAAAAAAATTAAAACTGAAATACCTTATTTACATAAGTATTCAGACCCTTTGCTATGAGACTCGAAATTGAGATAATGTGCATCCTGTTTCCATTGATCATCCTTGAGATGTTTCGACAACTTGATTGGAGTCCACCTGTAGTAAATTCAATTGATTGGACATGATTTGGAAAAGCACACACCTGTCTATATAAGTTCCAACAGTTGACAGTGCATGTCAGAGAAAAAAATCAAGCAATGAGGTCGAAGGAATTGTCTGAAGAGCTCCAAAACACGATTGTGTCGAAGCACAGATCTGGGGAAGGGTACTAAAAAAAGTACACAGCATTGAAGGTCCCCAAGAACACAGTGGCCTCACTCCTTCTTAAATGTAAGAAGTTTGGAACCACCAACTCTTCCTAGAGCTGGCCTCCCGGCCAAACTGAGCAATCGGGGAAGAAGGGCCTTGGTCAGGGAGGTGACCAAGAACCCGATGGTCACTCTGATAGAGCTCCAGAGTTCCTCTGTGGAGATGGGAGAACCTTCCAGAAGGACAGGTTCTGCAGCACTCCACCAATCAGGCCTTTATGGTAGAGTGGCTAGATGGAAGCCACTCCTCAGTAAAAGGCACATCACAGCCCACTTGGAGTTTGCAAAAAGGCACCTAAAGACTCTCAGACCATGAAAAACAAGATTCTCTGGTCTGATGAAACCAAGATTGAACTCTTTGGCCTGAATGCCAAGCGTCACATCTGTAGGAAACCTGGCACCATCCCTACTGTGAAGCATGGTGGTGGCAGCATCATGCTGTGGGGATGTCTTTCAGCGGCAGGGACTGGGAAACTAGTCTGGACCGAGGGAAAGATGAACAGAGCAAAGTACAGAGAGATCCTTGATGAAAACCTGCTCCAGAGCGCTCAGGACCTCAGACTGGGGCGAAGGTTCACCTTCCAACAGGACAATGCCCCTAAGCACACAGCCAATACAACGCAGGAGTGGATTCGTGGACAAGTCTCTGAATGTCCTTGAGTGGCCCAGCCAAAGACTGGAATTAAACCCGATCGAACGTCTCTGGAGAGACCTGAAAATAGCTGTGCAGCAACGCTCCCCATCCAACCTGACAAAGCTTGAGAGGATCTACAGAGAAGAATGGGAGAAGCTCCCCAAATACAGGTGTGCCAAGCTTGTAGCGTCGTAGCCAAGAAGACTCGAGGCTGTAATCGTTGCCAAAGGTGCTTCAACAAAGTACTGAGCAAAGGGTCTGAATACTTATGGAAATGTGATATTTCCATATTTTTTGTAATAAATTTGCAAACATTTCAAAAAATTTTTTGGGGGGGATTTGTCATTATGGTGTATTGTGTGTAGATCGATGAGGATGTTTTCTTTTTAATCAATTTTAGAATAAGACTTTAACGTAACAAAATGTGGAAAAGGTCAAGGGGTCTAAATACTTTACGAGTACATTTGGAGCTCTCAGACAAACCACTGACATTGAGTGGACACTGTACCCTAGTCGCATTTCCCCCATTAATGGTTAAGGTTAGGATTTGGGGAGATCCTAGATCTGTACCTAGGGAAAACTTCACCCTGGACTGTACAGTGTGGTCCGCCTAACAGCTTCAGTTACCTGGTAGGACACTGTCTTTTTCCCATCAGCCCCCTCTTCAGAAAGGACCAGAGGTCCCGATATGACCCACACGTCATCAAAGCGCTTGGCCAGGTCCCTGCAGTACATCTCCAGTCTGAAATACAAAACAGTCTATTATACTGGGGCAACACACAGTTCACAGACTTCAAAATGATCATTCCATTGATCATAAGTAAAGTTTGGCTTCAAGGTACAATAGCTTAGATTAAGAGAGTTTTATTTCAGCATAGGTCATTCCATTTATATACAGTACTAGGACCAAGTAGTATCACCTAACTTGTGGAACAAATGCAATGAATATCACTGGGGGTTCCCATATACCTGTTCCAGTATCCAGCGTTGTTTTCATAGTTCTGGGGCACAATGTTGGATAGGTAGAAGGTTTCAGCCATTGACTGCTGTTAATAGGAACAGAAAGGAGAGAATTCTGTGAGACCAGTTCACCTCACATACCATCAAAACAAGAAAAGGTCTTAACAAACCACTGGTGTAAACCACATCAACTAAGGACAAGACATTACTCCAAGCTCAACCTACGACACTAAATGTCACCAATATGTTGGATAGGTGTGATGTGCTGGGTACCTCTGAGGTCTTGTTGTCTCCTGCGGGGGCCATATGGCCCCTGGACCAGCCACTGCCCAGGTAGTCAGCATTGTGTGCAGTGAAGGGTTCTGGGATACTGGGGTCTGGCTTGAATTTACAGTGCTTTCTGTCGGCTTTCCCTGCGGCAGCAAGAAGAAGAGAATTAGCCTATATCTAGGATGTCTGTATAACAGCTGCCTATGACTATCCCAGTGAGCACAATACATGTTTTACTCATAGGGATTTTATGACTACATTATTAGATTATCATTACATTATTACCCAATAGTTTCTCATGTGACAGGTGCTCTGCGACCCATCTTGGTGTTTTCATGGCTTGGTTGTAGGACAATGTGTGGTTGGCGTAGTATCGTATCTCAGCTCCTGTCAGGGGGAAGCCATACCGCCCTATGTCCTGCTGTGCCTGAGGAACTGTAACAAAGCATTGATGTTATTTACATAGGCAGAACTCACAAATATTGCAAAATTCTACCACATTTGGCTGGCTTCTGAAGTGGCTAAGTTTAATATGAATCATTGGGTACTTGTGTATCAGCTATGATAATTGTTCATTAAGTAATCATTACGTATCATCTGTGCATACTGGCTAATTTCATTACAGGTGACGGCTAACTTAACTTAGCAAGCTAAATACTGATTTAAAAGCAAACCTTTCTCGGGCTCTCTCTGGTCCTCTGTGTCCTCATCCTTGTAAAGTTCAATCACTGCCACACATGATCCAGTGGTGACGGCGGCGCCGCACACAAAACCACCGACAAATCTAAAGAATTTAACATTCCCTGCCATCTTTATAATATTCAACAGATAAAATACTTTGAAATAATGTGTCTTGTTGCTTTGTGTTTTTAGGTAGAAGTTATCACCAGCGTCTCGTGGGCAACACAAAGAAAAGTACATCCGGGTCACGAAATTTCGAAAATGTTCAAAATAAAAGTCTCCTACGTTCATGATATGTGAGAAATACTAGTCTAAACATGAACAATGATCCATATTTGTTTATATTTAAGTGACATTTGCACTTTTATTTGGGTCAAATAAATGCCACAATGAAATACACTGTATATGCAATACAGTATATATTGGCTTATTATATTATTATGATGTTATTATATTGGCTTACATATTGGCTTAGAAAACTACTCCAGGTGCTGAAGTAAAAGTGGGGTTGAGGTTACTCACTAGAGACTGTAGAATCTATATACGTGATTTAATGGGGGACTGAGGTCTTTGTGCCCAGCAACACTTTCTACTCCACCCACTCCATTCGTCCCAAGGTAGTCTCGTCTTGCCATACTTCCCAAATCACGTCGTTATCAAATCTCCCTTGGAAGTCTAGAGAACGTTCTATAGCAAAAACGGTTTGAATGGTCCGCTGGCTCCCAGCCGCAAGATTTTGATTGGGTGTTACGTTTCAAGAACCCGCCCGTGGAAGGGGGTGCTGTATATCATGTGAGTTACTATTCTGTCCATGTAGTTGTTGTCATGTTCGCGGGTTTCCTGTTAAATGGGCTACTTTGAAAACGATGTCGCGTGTGAATGTTTTTTTGTCGCAGTTGTTTTTTTTTTTGCCTATTTCTAAGTTACACCGCAGCCCCAATAGAATTTATCTTAAACATATATATATATTTCACTGTGACCTGCTGCTGACTGCCAGGCTGTTGCTGAGTGAGTGTTGAGAGAGGTAGAGCTATTGGCGGAGTCACGTGAGCGAGAGTGGAGAGCAGCACGCGCGCACGTTCTAAACGCTCTGGTGACAAACACACCTTTTCTCCCCCCATTTCAGTTAGTCCACATGGCTGCGCTTTGCTACCACCAAAAATATTGTGAAGGTTGAACATTATTTTGTTTTTGTAAGGACACAAAAAACAGGCAGTGGGAGAATCGATTTTTTTAAAGTAAAAAAAACGATGTATCATTAGCTAGCTGGCTACAGTAGGCCACGTTGTTTGAGCTGGTAGCTAAACAGTGTGTAAAATTTGCTAAGTGAATTAAGTGTCATCAGCTAGCTAACTTCTTATTGGCTAGCTATCTTGATGTAATCATTGTAAATTAAAATACAGACTCCAAATGCATTTGTAGATAACAGCCATGGGATAGGGTGAAATTGCAGCTCCAGCTGTCAGTTAAGGGAGTGTACAGTAGAGTACTGGATAGGGTGAGGTAATTACGTTGGAGGACATTATGACAATATTCTCCAGTTCCAGTCTATGTAAAGTCTATGTCCTCAGATATGTAAAGCTTTGAAAGCCTGATTGCAATGAAGAGAGAGGTGTAGACCTACCTATAGGTGTAGACCTACCTATGTTAGCAAATATTGTATACATAAATATTTAAACATCCCACAAAATGTATAAATATATTGCAATTGGAGCAGGCCGACCCTGCTGGAGGTCTGCTGGGTATGCAGGGTTTTATTTCAGGCCAGCAATAATACACCTGATAATCAATTGATAATCAAGCGGGCTATTGCTAGGCTGGAATATAAATCTGCTAACCCAGTAGATCAGGAATCAGGTTAGCCATGGATTTTTTTTTGTTCACCTTAAATTATGCTTTAGTAATAATAGCCTACTTGTTACTACTCAAGTACCTATTATTGTTTAGACTAAGATGTCTAATCTTTACATATGATCTTATTTGTACATGTTGAAGTCATGAGAAGAATCATGAAGTGTTGATTCTTTGAAGATTCTTTGAAGATCTCCAATCTGTTTTATTTGATTGTCACTCTATCTCAGTATATCCGTTATGTGAATACATTTTTCAGCTTTTCACATGGCATGCGTCGCCAATGCAGCCATAAACCTAGATAGAGTATGTTGGCATTACTGACCTTATGGACATCTGAAGCAGAGAGTAGCGAACCTCACACATTGTTTACATGTTGAGCTATATGCTCAATTTAAAATGATACCAGTAGACAATGAATATGAGGCAAACCATATACCAGATTTGGCCTTTTAAGTGCTGACATATACAATTGTTTAGTGCAAATCCATCCCTTGTAATGTAGGTACAGTAGGAAAATAAAGAGATGACAATTAAGCTACATGAGATGGGCATTACAGGTAACATTTTATTTCATTCATTTTAGCAATGGTGCTAGGAACATGATTGCAGATGTTTTTTTCAGGGGGTAGATCAGCTTTAATATTGCAGATAAATTGTGGCTTCCATCAATGTAATTGTCTGCATAATTTCCAATCCACCATATATGATTGCAGTTGTTCCCATAGATGGACAGTACATGGTTGATCTATGTATCACTGACCCTGGATACGCTAGCAACGGCTAACCTTTTAGGTCAATAATATGCAACAATTTTTTTTTAATGTTGTTCGCTTTATAATCGTGAGAGAAATTGAACTAGCTAGTAGCTAGCTAGTTATACCCTAGGTAGTTTACAAGTTAGCTGACTTCTCAAAATGAACGTCATTGTAGCTAGCTACTTCTTGTCCCTCATATGAACCTTTACAGCCAAATATCAATTCAGAAATGTCCAAATAAAAAATGTTGATATGGCCAGCATTGTTGACCATTTCTCCCCTCTTGTTGCAGCTTTAGCTCATCTCGAAATAAGAGTAATGCTTTGAAAACCAGCGTGCTGCAAATGTTGTAAAATGTTCTGTCACCAGTGCTTGTTTTGTTGAAATTCTTTGTCCTAACTCCTTTGGAGCTGAGGTCTATACGCCCAGCAACACTTTCTACTCCACCCACTCCATTGGTCCCAATGCAATACACTATAGGCCTATAAATTACATGTTAGTTTATATATAGAACAAACACACAACATGTAACAATTTCAAAGATTTTACTGAGTTACAGTTTATATAAGGAAATCAGTCAATTGAAATAAATTCATTAGGCCCTAATCTATGGATTTCACATGACTGGGCAGGGGTGCAGCCCTAGGTGGGCATAGGCCCATCCACTTGGCATCCAGGCCCACCCAATCAGAATGAGTTTTTCCCTACAAAAGGCCTTTATTAGACAGAAATACCCCCCCAGACGATCCCGCAGGTGAAGAAGCCGGATGTGGAGGTCCTGAGCTGGCGTGGTTCCACGCGGTCTGCAGTTGTCCGGTTGGACGCACTGCCAAATTCTCTAAAACGACGTTGGAGGCGGCTTATGATAGATAAATGAACATTACATTTTCCGGCAACAGCTTGTGGACATTCCTGCAGTCAGCATGCCAATTGTAGCCTCCCTCAAAACTTGAGACATCTGTGGCATTGTTTTGTGTGACAAAACCACACATTTTAAAGTGGCCTTTCATTGTCCCCAGCACAAGGTACACCTGTGTAATGATGTTGTTTAATCAGCTTCTTGATATGCCACACTGGTCAGGTGGATGGATTATTTTGGCAAAGGAAAAATGCTCACTAACAGGGATGTAAACAAATCTGTGCACCACATTTCAGAGAAATAAGCTTTGTGTGTGTATGGAAGATCTTGGGGATTTTTTATTTCAGCTCATGAAACATGGGACCAACACTTTACATGTTCCATTTATATTTTTGTTCAGTGTAGAAATAAAACTATTCTAGGTGCTGAAAAGTGGGGTTGGGATTACTCAATAGGGTCTGTAGAATCTATACATGGTGTTATTTCATGGGATACTGAGTAGTAGAAAGTGTTGCTGGGTATTAAGACCAGAGTCCCCCATATTATAACACCATATATAGATTCTACAGGTCGTACTCCCAACCACATTTTTACCTGCACAGATTATCATTTGTATATATATATATATATATATATATATATATATAAAGCCAATACGAAATATATATGCCTACAGTGTATTTGTCTGGCAGACACCAGCTCTCAAAGTATTCATAGCTCACTGTAGTCAAGTGGGTTGCACGTCAGCCAAACTAACTTTGTATTGCATTGGGACCAATAGAATGGGTGGAGTAGGTGTTGCTGGAGCTAGACCAGAGTCCCCCAGTGAAATAACGCCATACAGTACATAGCTTAAAGACCCTACTGAGTATTCCCAACTCCACTTTTACATCAGCACGTAGAGAAATTATTCTATAAGCCAATATGAAATTTATAGTAGAAAAATCTGCAGGGTATTTAGACCACAATCTCCCAAGAAATAACATATAATTCTAGTGCTAGATCAGTAGGGTCTGTAGAATATTATGTTCTTTACATTCATTTAACCATTTCTCAATGTATAATATTATATTTTATAAAGTAGTAATCTGTTTAGTTTAGATTTTTCACAATGTAGTTATAATTTGGGGTAGTGCATAATATTAAAATGTTACAAAGCTGCAAAATATATTTAGTATCTAACACTTTTGAAGGCAAAATAGGAAAACCGGAAGTCTTAATGTTGCTAGCATGACGCTAATCAAGTTGCCGGTTGGTTTCGTTTTCCAATGAGCTTTCTTTGAAACTATTGAACTTGAAACACGTGTGGTCAACAACAACAACAAAGCAAGCTTGGTGACGGAAGCACTAGAAATAAACATTGCCCTCTGGTGGCAGGGGTATAAACAGAGAGGCAGCAAAGGAATTTACTGGTCTTGGATTTCTGGATAAAAGTTTATTGAATTTCTATCAACACGTTTTGCATTTCATTGAAACTACAATCAAGCACTAAAGAATGCCCTTTTCATTACCGATCAATAGATTTAGCCTATCACATAACCAAACCACAGGGTGTTTGTATGGAGAGTAAAAATAAAAAAGGACATCCTTAATTGATTTGCAAAAATTATGTATAGATTTTCAGTGTATCATGACACAATAACATGTTATATTTATGTGGTAGCAACTGAGCCTGGGGACAAGGTTAGCACAAAGCACTTGAATAGGCTACACTACCTCAAGCAAGAACAAATTGAGAATAATCAAAGGAATCACTAAATTGCTGCTGCGCTTTAATATAAGTTCCTTTAGGACATTCCATAAAAGAGCCTTGGAGAGTTCACATATTTCATTTGCATATATGCTAGAATGTGCAGTAATCTTGTGTAAGTATCAATAGTTGAGGCATTTAGCCCACCCCTGCATGGTAGTTCACTGCAGGTAGAGCATTTTAGAATTCCAGAGAATACACTGTCAGCTCCCTTCAAGGCCACTGTAGCTACACAGAACACACACACACAACATTATCACAAAACTTGTGATTGATAGAATTTCTCTTTCTATTATGGTGTGATTAACATCCTAGCACATTAGAAAACGTAAACATAATTCTGATGAACGGTCATTCTAAATGGACAACACATACACAATAAAGTAGGAACATGCTGCAATCAAATGCTTTAACAGTATTTTATTGTTTACTTTCATATACAAAAAGATACAATTGAAATAATCCATTCTAGTATTTTTTCTCTAACAGTCAGGGTGTAGTTGTTTCACACTGGGCAAATACTACATTCATACTGGTTTATTCTGGCACCAAGTGCAGAGTAGAAACAGCCACACCCCAACAACTAGGCAAATCTACTTGGATAATGAGTTCTAAAAATACCACAGTAAAAAGGAACAATGATCCACTGCAAATTAAAGAACTATGTTACACTGATCGTTCAAAAAGTCCTTATGTCATTACGGCAATACAATGGATGTTGGATTTTTCCAGGGCATTTCATATACATAAAACTTTTAAACATATTCTTCAATCCAAAAGAGGGGTTACAGCAACAATCTCAACTCTCCGTATACATTTTATCTTATACAGATTTATTTGAGTATATTTGTTAAAATCAGTAGTACAAGCCATCTCTGTTCTACAATTTAGCTACAATAGTGAAACATAACCTACAACATTTACATTTCACGTATTCTGGTATAGAAACATCACTTTTAAATAAGACCCCTTGACAAAACAAGAAACCCCCCTTGACCCGTTTGCCGAATCCTGCACCCTTGTTTTGGTGGGTCTTGGAAGAAAGACATTGTGAATCAGTCCTTTGCAGTGGAATAGTTTTTCGGATTTGTTTGAACACTTCCATGTGCAAAGAGCCACTGATGAGCTCTTATGAGGGAAAAAAAACAACAACAAAAAACATTCCACATTGACATTGTTTACCAACAGCAAATTCCACCTGGTTTTAAAGGAGCGATAGAAACTGGCACTGTATGGAAGTGGCTTTTTAAAGCATTGAGTAGCAAGCTCTACTAACCCAGAGGCTACAAAGATATTGGACGTTCTTAGCGTTTAGTCATTGGCATTTAGAATCAATAGTTCTCCCCTGCTGGGGAAGGTCTTAATACTTAAGGAGGGTAAGTCGATTGCCCGGGCTCACAGCTCGCTGCTGCTGTTTGACACAAGACCTGAACACTGATCTCTTGGAAAACGAGGTTATGTTCACATGGCCTGAGTGACTGTCCGTGCACAGTAAATAAGTAACGTAATAACACTAAAAGATGCTCATAGAGAGTTGGGTAAAGTAAAATGAAGTAGACGTCTAAGAGGGATTGATGACAAATCTAAGGGTACAATGGTAATTAGTGTTGTTAGGGCTTTTTTTGTGAGCTAGACAGGACTATAATGACATCTCAGCCAATTTAATAGTTTTTTTTTCTTCAGTTCTGTCAGATGACAGAGTGAGCTGTCAAACCAGTGTACACTAACAATTTCAGTTGGGAAAGTAGCAGAGGAAGCACTTGAACATGGTTTTCCATACAATACAATTTCTTTGCTGTTGAAAACTAGAGGCGAGAAGCTCGGAAAGGAAGAGGGTTTTCACATTGTCAAGGGGTGGATCATACATGTTACACCAGTACAAACGAGGTTTCCTGTTGGTATGACGAAAGTGTACATCATTTTTCTGTAGTATCGACGACTATCCAGCTAGCAACACTGTTTCACGTGAGGTCTGAGGTAATTGGTTCCTGAACAACCTGGATCTAAGACTGCATCCAGAATTACAGCTGGTCACTTTAAGATTTTTATATTAGATTATATATATATATAGCATTTTTTGTCAGGTACTAATAACAAATAAACAAAGAGGGGCGCCGCAGCAGTGGCTTCAGCAACGACGATGAGGAAAATAAAAGGCACAACATCAGAACACCTCAGGATTTTAGTCCAAAGCTCCAGCAATAGCACTGATATTACATGCTGTTTGTATTCCAAGACTTCAGCTTTGTCATCATGAACCCAAAATGTGAGTATTGGTAATAATAGATCACTGATTTTAACATATGTCCAATGCACTAAAGCTAAAATATTCATTTGGAAAGATGTGTTAAGTCCAGCTCACATCCCTCTGCTCTCAGATAAAAGACTAAACTAGAGTGACGGTAGAATCATTAAAATGGCACCAGAGTAAAAACCCAGACAATGATGAAAGACCAGAGTAATACTTGCCTTTCCCATTGTGGCTAAAACTTTAAAACCACCGATTGGTATTGCATAATTCATCATAACAGTGACCCCCCCCCCAAAAATTGAAAGAATTAAACCTTTAAGACCGCACGGCATATGTAATGCTGAGAGTGCAACGGGCCACTATTAGGAAAGAAACTTCAGAGCTTTCAATTTGGAAGTCTAACAACTCACTTTGTAGACCTTACTTCCTGCACTGACACTCCCTCCCCATCAAATGAATCCACTTAACTCTGGAAAAGGTGGCAAAAATGTCAAAGCAAGGAAATAACGTCAGATTATTTTGTCTAGCGTCTCAAATCAAAGTATCATAGGACAGAAAGATTTTGTCTACACATTACAACTCTCTCAAATATAGAAAAAAGAAAGACTTTGGTTCCCCTTCTTTCAGACTTAGGTGCAAGGAATTTGGCTACATGTTTTTCATGGTCAAAGGTCGATAACGGAAGGTAAACCTATCATAACTCAACAAGCATTATGACCATGACTTGGGATCAGCAAACCCACCAACCTTCCTCTTGACAACAAAGCGCATCTTGAACAAGATGTTTTGGTTGGTCGCTAGCTCAAGGGCTATTGCAGTACCTATGAGGTTATTCTGTCATACCAGAAACATTATGTAGGACTATTGCTGTAGATATTGCTTGCTACATTTATATCCAAACTTGCAATTTCTTGATCCCATTACATTTATAGCAGAAATACTGTAAACCATATTGTGTTACAATAAGCTTCCTGAAAAGATAGACATCAAACACTAACCTGATCATTTGACACAAACATAACCCTGATTTGCTAACAGGGCATTGAAATCAAAGCAAGAATACCTCCATCCTGGTTAATGATAAAATGGTGGGGAGTCAATCCAGAGAAACTAAAGTGCTAAACAAGCGTGTGCTACCTTGGCAGAATGAGAAATTATTTTCTTGCCCTCTTGGCAAATATTACAGAGAAAGTGGGGCTCCTTGAAATGTAGCCTCTTTACAGACCTAAATACATGTTAAAGTTTCCTAAGCCCAAAAGCCCAAATAAAGCTAGCTGTGCTTTTCCTACTCAAAGCAGCTGGATCGCAGCGATCTGCAGGCCCACATCAATCACTGGGGTTCATGATGACAAGAGATTGAAGTCATGAGTGTCTCAATGCTCTCACTTCTCCATGGGTATCCCTAAAACACCCTGAAAGACGGCGCACATGGTTCCACTTACACACATGTGGAACGCTGCTAAACGATGTAGAACCTTAAAAGAACGTATGACACCGTGAATAATAACTTAAAGCTCTCGTCTGTAGGATGTAGTGTTTTTAAGGTGCTGAAGCCACCGCCACGGTGTCTCTTGTCAGTCAATGTGTGAGGAAAGAAGATGAAGGGATGAGAATCCAGGGACACTACTACCCCCCCCCCCCCTTGAAGGCGCTATCAAATCAATCATCAATTGAGAACAATTTCATAAAAATATGACTATGCTTTAAAAAGTTAGAACGCTATAAATCGAGAGAGAAACTAATTTGGAGATGCGTTGCTTTGTATAAGGAAATTCAATGGTATCTCTTAGTTCTCAATTAGTCTTTTCTGTATAAATGCTTTCTTTTTTATAGAGGAATGGGATAAGTCATTAAAATACATTTTAAAAGCAATGACAAACCCAAGGTATATCATGGGCTATGCAAAAATATTACAGGTGAGACACGGTGGTGGTGGGTGGATATTCATTTTTTGGGAAGAAAACCAAATACAAGGTTCAATGTCCCTTTAGGTAACGGAGAGGAAAAAACTAGTTGGGGGGGGGGGGGGGGGGGGAGCCAGCACAAATCATGAATAATGCCTAGGTGCCATATATTGGTAGAATTCTACAACTGTATACAGCTATTTACACTATTTTCTTTCATTTATACAACATGTTGCAGTAGCACTATTTTTCCAAAACTCCCTAATCATAAAAGCCAAAAAAACTCACATTAAAATATACTTAATACAAGTCAACACAACTAACAAAATATATAACAGAACTCATACACGTAGAAAAATCTGAGGTATTTCTGGTTTGAGGTGGTCTGTGGTTCATTAATGTTTTTTTGTTTTTTTGCGTTTCGTTTTATGTTTTATCTCTACTAGATTTTATTGTTCACCTCGGAAGCCTTGTACGTTGGTAGACATGACTTTTGCTGTTTTATGCATGTTTCCTTTACTACTGAGAGTTGCACGTGTAATGCACAGAAAAAAAGGAACACAGAAATATATTCATCTTTGAGTTGAAACAGCAGCATTGTGGACATTCACTGTTACATTATGGCATACGGAAATGTGGTTTCTTGCGTGCCACTTAAGACAAAAAAAGTTCCATGTTCGTTTTCAGTTTCTTTTTTTCCTTCTAATGAACGAGAACGTGTAACTAATCGTAACGAAGTTAAGTTTAAACCGCTTGTTACGCTCGGTGCCCTGTCGAAAACGGTTCTACGATGCAGGACCTACCCGGTCCAAACTAAGTTTGGTCCCTGTGCGAAAGAGGTAAATAACAAAGGGACCAGGCAGTGATGATTCAACTGTATTCCCTCCCGCTCAACACTAGTGAAGGATATAGGCTTTTACTGAGGCCTAGAATGGGCCTCTGTGGAGAAGAGTCTAGGTCCTTAGCTCCCAATGTCCAATATACTGACTGAAATAAAGGAGAAGAAAAAAACGGAACAAAAATACATTTAACTTATCTTCAGATGTTTACGGCTGAAACTTTTTTCATGGTCTTAATCTCCATCCCTCTCCGCTACACACACACACACACTCAGTCAGTCACACTCACTGCACAAGTAGTCACACGCAAACACACACACACCCAAAATGCATACATATCTTCACCAGGGTCTTGCACCGATTGTGTTTTTTGTAGTTGTTTGAGCACGTTCCGTGTTTAGACTCCATTTTGATCTCAGATAAAAAGGCTCTGAACCAAGTCAGAAAAGCCCCTCCCACTAAAGTTTGCCCCCTCCAACCACTCAAGGGCGGCGGTTGTGGCTCTCGCCCTACTTTACGGGACGCGTTGCGATATCACCTCAAATCAACATCTCCTGCCCCTTGAGACTGGTTACCTGAGAAGTACTTCCATACCAAACGCACTATCCAGATGATGTGATGTCCAATCTCTGAATGTAAGCCATTTCCTTTTGAACTTTTCAACATGCACTCATAAGAATGCTGTAGCCAACCCCATCCATAGTCACCAGTCTGAACACAGAAAAAAACCTAAATGAGTTCAGTTGTTCTCCACTTTTCCCTGTGTTCTAGAGACACCCGTTAGTTCCGAAGGTTTGTATGGGACACGCTGTCGGAAAGGAACCGTTTTCGGAAAACTAAAATCCCTTGAGGAAGGTTAGTTGTGTGTAACAGTCTCAATGTTCCTACAAGGTTTTTGCAGCATTGTTGTATTTTCCAACGTGGTAGATGGTTGCTTGGTTGGTGGGTGAGTTGGTTGGTTCTGTCACAGGCAATCCTGTCCAGAAGACAGAAAAAGAGGAATAAAGTAAACCCAAAGAAACTACTGAGAGCTGAAAACATCTGAGGTACCTGCACCTTGTCAGCATTCATAAGTCGGCACCTGAATGCGCTTTTGAGATGTCCATTTCGCTTTTTTTTGTCCTTTATTGATAAAAAAAAACAACAGTATAGAAGTGTGCTGGTAATAGTGATCCGATCGGAAATAAAATAAAAATAATAATAATAATTAATAGAAAAAAAAATGTCAGGATAAAATAGCAGCTGCATTCATGTTTTTTTTCTGAGATCCGCTGAGGCTTAAGAAGAAGAAGACGAGGGTGGTTGTTTTGTATGCTTGCTTGTCGCTCTGCGTTGGGAGGGTTGGTGGTGGTCGGGTTGAGACTCAGATACTGGACTCTTTGGGTGGCAAGTCCACGTTGGTGACAGAGGTCACCATGGAGACCAGGCAGTCCGAGGTAGGGGGGCTGGTCAGCCGGCGGATCTGCGAGATGCGCTCCTCCACGCAGCCAGCAGAGAGGCGCGCCTCCGCGTCATGGTCCCAGCACTCCTCTATCGTCTCACACATCGACTCCAGGCCCTGGGAGACACATCAGTTAGGACAGGAGCTCAGCACTTAGCAAAACCAATCTGCTTATTTAGTGTTATTTAAGTGTTTATTACATGTATAAACATCTTATTCAGTGTTTGTTAGATGTATTAAATGTGTATTAACGGGGGGGGGGGGGGGGGGGGGGGGGGGGGGCGCGTAGTTATGTCGTTGAACTGAGCGGACATGTTTTTAGTGCTTTCCTGCCAATTTCGGCTAAACTTCTTTTAATCTCTTATTTTAACTCCTCGTAACAAGCAGCAATTTTCTTGGACAATGTCAGGCGTATCTACATCCATTATGAATCGACTTAAACATAGTCCTCCTAAAACAAGAAGAATATATCGCATAGACTACGTGGTCCAGGTTAGACCAGTTAGCCCTGCTAATTCAGCCAGCTCTACTAACCCAGTTAGCCCTGCAAGCTCCTCACACCACGAGTCCGACAACCAACGATGTAGACGACCTAAACCAGAACCAAGGGGTTTTGGAAGCAATCTCTGCCATGAGGTCAGACTTTCATCAAACTTGAAGGTGTCCTAACAGGGATTAGCGAGGTTAAACGTGACCATCAAGACTACTTCACGCGCTTGGACGAATCAGAGGAATGCATTAGCATGGTGGAAGTTACTGTCGTCCCTTTCAAAACAATGACCGTAAAGTTGTATAAACAGGTGGCGGACCTTACTTCAAAACTAAGCTCGCTCGAGAACCACCACAGGAGGTCTAATTTGAGACTGGTTAATCTACCCAAAAAAGTGGAAAAATGTGACGTAGTTGCAAGAGAGAGAGATGTCTTACCGAGGCATTGGGGCCAGACAACTTTACGGACCCCCTGCGCATTGAAAGAGCCCATTGCTTCCGGCTCCTACAGGCCCGAGAAACCACCCCTCTCATAGTCCTTATCATGAAGTTTCTCAACTTTCAAGACAAACTCCAAGTGATGCAGAAAGCCAGGGCTATGTATGGGCAAGGTGATGTACGGGGACCAAGAGATCATGTTCTTCCCTGACCTATCCGCGGACTTGCACCAAAAAAGAAAAGGCAAACGTGAAAGTTAGACCAATTTCTCTTCTGAACTCCGACTCAAAAATGATTTCTAAAGCTTTAGCCAGGAGATTGGATAGAGTGCTCCCATATAATACAAAAAGACCAAAATGGCTTTGTGAAAAACCATCAAGGTTTTCACAATGTGAGGAGAGTACTAAACATAGTGCAGTCCCCTGATACTGCCATACCTTGATGCAGAGAAGGCATTCGATAGAGTTGAGTGGTCTTATTTATTTGAAGTGCCTAAGAGACTTGGGTTTGGGAACTACTTCTGTAAATGGATTAAGATATGATATACAGACCCCACTGCAGAAGTTGACACTAACAACTTGATCTCACAACCTTAAGTTTTTTCAGGGCACGAGACAAGGATGTCCAGCCAGTCCATGATTATTTCCTTTAGCTTTGAACCCTTTGCCATTGCAGTAAGGTCCTACTCGTCAATTAGTGGAATTATAAAATCGGATTTTGAACATCGAGTGGCCATGTAGGCCGATAATACCCTCTTATTCCTAACAGATCTAAAGAATTCTCTTCCCTCTTGTAATGGAAATTATATGATTAAAGGTTTGACTAAATTCTTTCACTCAGAAACCATATAACCTGTTCAAATGTATTCAAAATTATAAGGCTATAATAAATGGGTTAAAAACTATATTCCAATACTGTGTGTGAGTAAGACACTGTTACTATTTCAAAATGAACAGGGCAGAGTTGATAAGACGACCTTGTGAGAGGAACAGGAAAATGGGCCTCCCTAAGTTAGGGAGGGGAATAACTGCACGAAAACGGCTAGGCTGGCAAAAGATAGAGACAGGTGGTCTGGGTACTGTGGAAAAATACAGCCGCCTAAAGCAGGGTGGAGTTCTCTACTGATGTAAGTTCATTTGTATGACGAAATGTGTAGTATAAAAGGCTGTGTGCATTGTATGGATTTTAGAGCTCTCGTAAATAAACATTCTGACCAATTGTAGGCTGGCTCTCCGTCTGCTTCATTCAACCAGAATCTTACACCCTCTGGGGGGGCAGACTGAGTAGTTTAATTGAAGTTCGGTTTAAGAACATTGATAACTTAATTCCCGTAACACCTCTCCAATTTAATTTCTAACTTTGGGCAGTTTTCTGGGTTGAAAGTTAATAAAACCAAATCTTCTATCCTTTTCCTCAACAAGCAAGAGAGACTACATCCAGTTGTACAGCATCCTTTGGTGAATGCAGAACAAGGTTTCACGTATCTTGGTATTAAAATCACACCAGAAATAAGCTCCTTGAGTTCAACAAATGATGAACCCATGGTAACAAGTGCAACAGAACCCATCAACAGATGGACATCATTGCCTAGATCTATTATTGGTAGAATAAATATTATTAAGATGAATATCCTGCCCAAATGTTTTATCTATTTCAATCAATTCTTCTGGCTCCACCACCTTTTTTTTCTCTCCCAAAGTTCAGAAAGATACTTCCAAATTGTATCTGGAGCAACAGAAAACCAAGGCTTAGACTTTCTCTCCTTTATTTGACCTATGACAGAGGGGGGTTGCAACTTCCAAACCTACAGTGGTATTACTGGGCTACACAACTTAGGGCTGCAATGTATACTGCAATATACTTACCCTGGCTGCAGACTGAAATGCTGTCCATAAAAGGCTTAAACTTTGGATGGATATTTGTACTCTGCTCTCTTTAAGAAGCTAACGAAGAATACTACTTATCCCTTTTTAACAAACACCCTAACTATATGGCACGAAGTACAGAAATATCTGGGCGAATCCCCTGTATTATCCAGTTTTACAACAATTTGGTGCAATGACAATTTCACACCTTAAAGAATGGGCAAGAAAATATATTGTTAAAGTAATGAATTTATACAATGAAAAAGGGCTCATGTTGTTTGAAGAACTAAAGGTAAGATTTAACTTAACACAAAAGCATTTGTTCAAATACTGACATTGAGAAGCTTTATTTTTTCCAATCTGCCCTTCAACCTCCTTTGACCACTTTAGAAACGCTCTCTGTTAATATGTGTTATGGGAGAGGTCAGATGACATCATTATATGGGAAAATGGTAGCTACTCACAAAGACAACTCTGATAGTAAGAGACTTCAGTGGATACAAGATTTGCAGGAAGATATTTCAGCAGAGGACTAGGGTATGATATGCTCTAGAGCTCAGATACAGACAAACACCTGCCTGAGATTGTTGCAATACAATTGGATAATGAGAACATATATCACACCCATGTTAAACTCCACAAAATTGGCCCTAATATCCCAGACCTGTGTGTTAAATGTAACACACATTTAGGCACCTTGTATCATTGCCTGTGGGAATGTGCTGAGATACAAATCTTTGAGCTCAGTACTGCAATATATCTCTGAGATTACTTCTACCCCAATACCACTAATCCCTAAACTTTGCATCCTAAATCTTTACAGAGGGAATATCTCTTTACATAGGAGAAGGAAATGGTTGACCTCTGTCTATTACAAGCTAGATGTTCAATTTCTCTCCACTATGTCAGTTCCCCATTACTTGGTCATTGGTTAAAATAATTAACGTCAAGCCTAGTTCTTGAAAAATGTACTTATATAGTAAAAAAGAAGGCACCAGAGTTTTTGCAAACCAGTGATATTGTAGAAGCATTGGAATTATAAATCTGTATATTCTTTATTTTTTAGGTGAATATTGGCTATAGTCTAAGCGTATTCTGCATTATCTGCGACTACATATTATACTTATGCATTTTTATTTTTGGAAATGTGAGGACTTATATTTTTAAAATTTGTCTGAATGTTTGGTGGTTATGTTTTTGTCTCTTTGGGTTGGGGGGGGGGTGTATGTGTGAAAAAAAGCAACATTTTACGCACTCAAGTCATGCCTGGGTGACATATTGTGGGAAATGTGAATCAAACTGTACTGCTTTAAGTACTGTACATCCCAGCATTGACTCTCTGCGTTGGAGACAGAGCTGGGATACTCACAGCGTGTTTGAGCCAGCAGTCCTTGAAGACCGGTCTCATCTTTTTGTGGACCACCACCTCCTGTAAGTCCTCCAGGGACGGGTGCTGGCCGATCTCCTCCTCAAACGGCAGCATGTACTCATCCACTGGGCCTGACCAATCAACACAACAGCAACGTGTCTTAGCACAGAACGCCTTATAGGCTATGCTACATCGTTACCCATAAGCTATGCGTTCTCATTTGTCTATTACACAGCATTAAAAGGTCTCATCCTGATTCCAATGTGGTATGGTTGCTGATAAATCGCAGAGTAGGATCCTGTGTGTGTGTTTGCGTGTATATGACTCACCGTCGGCCGCCTTGCAGCGCGACACCAGCTCCCACAGCACCAGGCCCATGGCGTACATATCTATCCTGAGAAAGGCGTCCCGCTGGAAGTTGATGGCACCTTCCAGGACCTCCGGCGCCATATAGCGCCTGGTACCCACCTGGACGACAGAGATAGACGGACAAGACACTGTCAGACAAGGTCCACTACACACACAAAGAAACAAACAAGTGGACATACAAACACACTTCCTTGTCGTGTGAGTATGTGGAGCTAACTTTAAAACAGTGTCTCCATGATGTTCCTTGTTCATAGTTAGTATGACACATTTTCACGGCTTAAATGGCTCCCTAATTCCTGTACACTAGTCAAAAGCAGCTAACCCTTGGGACGCAACCAGACTGATGGTAGCCCACTCACCTGGCCGTGAGTGTCCCCTGGGGGCTTGCCCGGCTCGAACCGCACCGCCAGCCCAAAGTCCCCGATGATGGCCGTCAGGTCGGTCCGCAGCATCACGTTCTTACTCTTGAAGTCCCTGGAGGGGAGAAGGAAGAGAGGACGGGGGTTCATCGACAGTTTTCTTTTTTAGCCAATCAATTAACACGGTGATTGGCCTGAGAGTTTCCCCCCTGACTTGGGATCAGTTTGCCCTTTGTCAAGCCTGAACTTATCCTGAACTACACACAAATAAAGCCCACCGAGAACGGTCCCGTCTAGATTTATGGCTCGGTTTGATTATAACTGAATTGAAGTGTATTCCCAATGGAATAAACTGGAAACAATTTTGATGTCCTGCAGAAAAATAAAATTGCAGTCCAGAGATTTGAGTGCAATAATAACAACAGACTCCCTCAGGGTTAGATGCCTCCAGATTGCAGAATGAAGACACAGGGGATAGCAGACAGAACAAAGATTCAGCATAAACATCAATACGCTATAGGATTAACCTCAACTTTACTTAGCCAGATAGGTCATTGAGAAAACAAAAATCTGCTTGAACCAGGCCAAGTCTAATGTTTCTCTCCCTCTTTTACACACACAGATTTTTGAGTTCGGTTTCGTTTTGATTCTTTAAAAAATAAATCAAGTTTTCGATTTCGGTTTCAATTATTTGTTTAACATGAAATGCACAATGCATTATGTGGGTTGAATGCTGTAACAACGCAGAATAAAACAATTAATGAAAGTCCCATGATGGTAGTGACTGCTCATTACTGCTCATCCCTTATTAACCATCATTTATTCACATTACTTGAATAAAATATTTCAGTTGTGCATATTACATTTGTTTTACTTGACTATTTCATTCCAAGTCATCTCATCTCTATAGAGCTGCTGTCTATGCTGCCTGACAAAATACCCATTTTGTAGTTCTTCAACGTAATTAAGGCATACTTTTTTTTATGACAGCGGAACACCAACTATCAATCACCTGGATCATGTATTTTCAGATAGAGATGCCTCGCGAAGCAACAGCTGCTCTCTATATCACCTCATAATCTCGCATTCTTCACTCTTCAGCAGCAGTCGTAAAAGAAACAGACCGGACAAGTATATGCGCAATGGATTATGGTCATTGTAGTTAATTACCACATTTATGCGCTACACTATGTAGAATATCGGCCTGTTGGAAACTACAACTCCCTTCTACATCGCACAGTTCAGGCTGGATCTAATTTATCTCTAGAGAAATTGCAATGTCTGCATTGAGCTCACAGAAAAGTAGCAAAATAAATCAAATTCAAATAATTGAACCGACATCTCTCAATTAGTTGTTAATTACATTTTTATTTATTTTTTTAATCTACATTTCTGTTAATCGCTCAGCTCTAAACACACACCTAAGTGCTGAACTCGTGTGCCTTACCTGTGAGCAATGGCCGGTTTGGGTCCCTCTCCTTTGTAGCGAGGCACGTCTTCGTGCAGGTAGGCCAGCCCGCAGGCCATGGTCTCAGCGATGTGACACAGCTCAGTCCAGCTGATTGCATTCCCTTTCAGATAGTCCGTCAGGGAGCCCTGGAGCATAGACAGAGAGAGACACACACGCCGCACGCATACACAGAACAAGAGAAAAAGAGTGAAAAAGAAGTGGCGCTGTTAACAACTAGCTACAGTAAGACATCCCTAGAGCACACTAAATAGCTTGTCAATGATTGAACTGGGAAAAATAAAAGTGTACCAAACTGCAGAGACAGGGTTGACATCATTCATATTGTTTATTGTCCGATACATGCCAGCCAACCCACTGTGGTCAGTCAAATTGGGTGTTATTAAATTGTAGGAAACAACTTTCACGCTACTGAAAATTAAACAGCAAGGAAAATTAAAAGGCAATAGCTCTCAGAGCAACAAAACGCAGCTTCCTCAGTGCCAATAAATAAATAGTGGATCTCTGTAGCAAGCCTGATACGAAAGCCTAGAGAACATTGCTAAAGCTCAGTGGCGGGACCTTGTGAAGGCTAACTGATATAAACTAATGTCCCAGACTTACAGCTGGTTTTATACTTCCTCCCCCAAACCTAACCTCCCCACACCTTAACACCTCTTCCTCCACCCCAGTCTCGCTCCTCACCCTCTCGTGGAACTCAGAGATGAGCCACAGCTCCATCTCCAGGTTGGTCCCGCGCTTCTCGGCGGCGATGTAGCGCAGCAGGTTCTCGTGCTTCATCCCCGGTGTTAGGAACACATCCCGCTCGTTCGTCCACGACTGTTTATCCTGTGGGATGACACACAAACAAAGAGGTGTTGTTACACCAAGGCTTCAGAGGACACAGACAGTTGAATCAACTTTTCAGCAACTTACCTGAATGGGGAAGACCTTGACAGCCACGTATTCGTTCATCATCTGGGCCTTCCACACACAGCCGAAGCGCCCCCTGGCCTTAATCTCCAGCAACTGCAGGGGTTTGAGACCCACCAGGGGGGAGGGAGGGAGAACTAGGCCGGGATCCTGGTAGATCAAGAGGTCAGTACAGGTAAACACTGGGTCATTATACTCAACAAGGTTATGAGGATTGATTGCCACTCACAAAATACTTACAATTTATATAATAACTGGAGCTTTTATATCAATGTAAATTATGAATTCTAATACTCCGTTTCAAAACAGTTGAAGAAAAACAGATAAGCCTTTATGCACAATGGCTTGTGTAAAGTAGATGTACAGATACTGACAACTGACAGTAGTAAACTAACAATGGTCCTATAGGTAGGACCTATATCACACCAGTGGCACCCGACTACCTCTAGATGGAGCTAGTTGTTAACAGAGGTCCTGTGTGGCCTACTTGGCAGCTTAGGGGCTACTAACAAGATGGCCTCCGAAAAACAAGGAATGAAAACGGCAAGAGCGAGAGAATACAGGAGTGAGAAACCACAAACTGGAAAGAGGTAGCACCACAGAAGATAAGTAAACAGCTCTACAGACAAAGAGATTCAACAATACCGACAGACAGGACAACCACAATAACTTTACTTTGATTTTAATCCTCAATTATTTGTTTTGTGTGTGTATTGTTCCACTCAGCTGAGGGAAGTCTACATGCACTTTAAACATGTCAAATAAATTCAGTCATTCAAAGATGAAAACAGAAGAGTGATGGGAAGCAAAAGTGAAAGATGCGTAGCTAGGGAGGGGAATTGGCCGACCTCATTGATGTCCACATGGCCATAGGGCGGCTTGCGGTGGCGGTACATCCAGAAGGCCAGCAGCAGGGCCATGGAGAGCATGGTGATGGGCAGCAGTGAGTAGACCAGCACATTGAGTAGTGTGGGCATGGGGGGAGGCGACTTGATCACTGGCGGTAGAGAGAGGGACAGAACACAGTGTTACTCAGCGGCCATCGAGGGGCAGGGGGGGGGGGCGAGAAAAAGAGAGAGAGAGAAAAGATGGAGGGAGGGGTGAGAGAAAATGAAAAGAGAATAGGTAAAGAGAGAGGGAGGAAGAAGGGCAGAGAAGAGAACGGGAAAAGGGGGGGAAACAAGGAGGGAGTAGTGGAAAGGAGGGAAGGATAGGGAGAGAGGTAGATTGAGGGAGGGTAGAAAGAGGAGAGGGGAAGCTGGCAGAGATATAGGAATAGTTAGGCACACACTATAGTTTTTTCCACCCTTCTAAGCCAAGCTTTGGCTTTAACACACACAAATAAGTTTGCTGCCTGTCTGGATGTCTGTGTGCTCAAGAAAATCTGGAGAGGAAAGGGAGCTGTAAAATATAAAAGAGGTGCTATTCTCCTGGGCAGAATTGCCCCTAACTTTTGGAGCTTCAGTCTGCAAACATGTAGTGTAATTCAATACTCGTGTGGCCTCTTGCACATTTCTGTCCATCGTGTTTAAGATCGTACAATACCCCACTGTGAGGACCTTTTGGGGAACAAAGTCAATACTTAACCCTGGGTGAGGCCCGCGGAGCTTCCAACTTGGTTTAAAGCACGGATGTGAAATATAATATCAACTTACTGGGTTTCACATCACACCAGGCAGGGTTAGAATACCAAGTTAACATACCAAGACATCACAGCAAAGCAGGTGATATTGGCTCGGGAAACAAGTGGCGCGAACAGTGATTGGGAAAATCAAATATTCCAAAATGACGACAAGCTAATTGAGATATGGGTCAATATAACGTCTACATTCGACTAGCCCTTGACATCTGACCCCAGACAGAGGAGCATGGGAGTGATCAGGGGTGCATTCCAGAAACACAAATTATACTCAGGTCTGCAAAAGACGATCAGATCTTAACAATGCCTTGAGGTGTTTTAACGTCTCAGGAACCCAATCATATGGATCTTATGATCTGCACAGGCCGGAGCAGAATTTGTGTAGAACATTGCAATCGAGGTGTAGCCTAACCATAGAAATGTAATTAGTAGCACAGACTTTTCCTTTCGTGCTCTGTGACGGCGGCCCCATCTACTTTCTATGGGTGTAAAACAAAGAGGTCGAGTCCTACACTCACTTGGTCCGTTGACATCAGGCAGGTGAGTGAACCTCTCGTTGCAGAAGTTCCCCTCGCAGCAACAGAAGAACACCTGAGGATTCTCCTCTGTCGCCACACACTCTTGCCTGAGAGAAAGAACGGGAGATAACATTTAAGTGACCGTCAAAGGGGAAATGTTTTGGTCTAGGGTGGCAAAGGGAGCGCCTCCGCTTTCTATTGACTTCAGTAGTTCAGAGGGAATGTGGTTATACCCTATGACGGGTCGTGTTCAGAATGCCATGAAAAGCAGTGAAACAGGAAGGTTATACCTGAAACTGTCCAATAAGAAACTGTTCTTAGATTTTCCGTTACCAGATGTTTTAAAAAGTGTTGCTACAGTGTGCCCTACTGAACATGACCCCGGAGACAGAACTAGAGCCAATATGACCTGCTCAGACACCTAACTAACCCTTAGCTAACCATCCCCCTCCGTTCCCTTCCCTCGCCATGCAACACTATTGGCCTTGGTCTCTGATGCGGGGCCCACAGCGAAACGACTTATTGACCTCTGTGGAGGACAGGACTGGAAGGAGGGAGAGGACTGGCGGTGTCGCCATGATTCTGCTGGCGCCAGGCACATCGGCAGCGTCGGGCCATGTCAGCAATGTGGCGGCCTGGCGGGTCATTGGGCAGTGTCCTCTCTCCTCAGAGAGCCAGAGCCAATGGCGAGGCCAGCCAGTCGCCCCTGACAACACTGAAAGGAGGCCGGGATTAAGGGCTGCTTAGCCTTGTGAGTCTCCTCAAGCTCTCCCGATATGAACTCAAACAAGAAACATGCTTGTGATCATGATGCGAATTTTAAGATTGACATTTGAAGACCTCATTGTATGTCTAGAGAAGCGGGATCACACTGAGATAACTGTGGCCTCCAGGATAAACTTAAATGCTTTACTATTTCAATGCATTTATATCAATGCATTCGAGGAACCTGGATCTTTGATCCCGCAAGGTATTATGTACACAATTAATTCAGAGCAGGTCGGACCACCTCACTGGTGTCGGCAAAGTAACATCCCTTTACATAAGTCTAATCTACAACAGTCGTGAGCGTTTAAAAAAAATCTTTCAGACTTAAGCCGTCACTCAACACACTTCAGTGTTTGGTATTTCAAACATGCACCGGAGACTCTACTCGTCTGCTATTTTAAGAAGTGGTGACCTCTAGTTTTAAGCAACCTCGGATTGCTGCCGTTGCGTTTCAAGATCAGTCATTGTTACTGGCCCACTTCCACATGAGGGATCGGGGAATCGTTTCATAGATAGCGTCCCACTATAATAAAGGCTAACACAGCTTTAGAACTGAGCTTTTAGAAAACGTCTGGTTAAATACCTCAAAACAAAAAGCCCTTAATGCATTGGTACCTTTGCTGTTCTCATTCAACACTACAAAACGTTTTTCAGCTATTATACAAATATCCTGCAGAAACATTTTAGAGTTGATCATTCAAACCGTGTACACATCCACACAACATTTGTCTCGCGCCGTAAACAATGCAGTGGATTGGTCCTAGTCAAAGCTTAGGGCACTTTGCTCCTCTCTAATGTGTATCTGGGGAGAAGTGACTGTATTCAAGCTTCTTATCCGGATCCATTTATTCAATGATTTCTCTTGGTCTCGGGAGCAGGGCCGGAAATAGATTGCAAAGGCAGAAGGCAAGTGGTAGAAAAATCTAAACGCACCACTCCGCCTGACTTCCCCCGAGACGTTATCGAGCACCTACGGGACCCGCCAGGCGCGGGATAATTGAATATTCCAGTTTGACGGAGAGACATTTAATATAGAGTCCAATAAATCTTCCGATAAATGAAATGAAAACAAAAAATGACGGTAATGCGAGCAAACGTAAGAGACAACCTTGTGTGAGTTTGCACACACACGCCAGCTGTGAAGTCAATGCAGTAATGTGTGAGTGACAAATCCAACTGTGTGTTAATGTTTTATATATGGTGATATCTGATGGTTAGATTAACAGTCATTATCATACTCTAACATTTGTTGAGCCTTTGATCACACTGGGAAAATGAAAACATTTGATACCAACCATAGAGGGGGACACAGATTCTACCTCAGCTCCACACCAGGGCCTGTTTTGATTAAGCGTCTCAGAGTAGGACTGCTGATATAGGATCAGTTGCCGCCTTTAGAACTTAATGAATACTGTTATATGGGCAGGGGAGACCTGATGCTAGATCAGCACTCCCATCCCGAGAAACTCTTTGTGAATACAAGGACCCTAATATTTTAGCCGGAGGAAGGCAGAGTTTATCGAATGTACAATACAGATGTATTAAATAGTTGACAGACACAACGGTAGGAGATTCTACCTGTCATAGCAGTTGAAGTCATCCAGCCAGCAGCCCTTCTTCACCAGCTCTATGGTACCCGAGTTGTTTCGCCATGAGGCGTAGCAGTGCGACCGCTTGTCCTTCTCACCCTCGCAGCGCTCTACCCCGCTCTGGTTGGTCTTCTCGATCTCATAGTTGATGTTATAGAACAAGCACTCCTGTGTGTCCACCTCTCCATGGCTTGGTCCTGTCACAGAGACAGAAAGACGAGGTGCGTTAGTTTGGTCAAGTATCATAGTGGCACTGTTAGCCCAGGTTAAACGCACCCCGTAACTGGAGGGTTAAACGCACCCCGTAACTGGAGGGTTAAACGCACCCCGTAACGGGAGGGTTAAACGCACCCCGTAACTGGAGGGTTAAACGCACCCCGTAACTGGAGGGTTAAACGCACCCCGTAACGGGAGGGTTAAACGCACCCCGTAACGGGAGGGTTAAACGCACCCCGTAACGGGAGGGTTAAACGCACCCCGTAACTGGAGGGTTAAACGCACCCCGTAACTGGAGGGTTAAACGCACCCCGTAACTGGAGGGTTAAACGCACCCCGTAACGGGACGGTTAAACGCACCCCGTAACGGGACGGTTAAACGCACCCCGTAACGGGACGGTTAAACGCACCCCGTAACGGACGGTTAAACGCACCCCGTAACTGGAGGGTTAAACGCACCCCGTAACTGGAGGGTTAAACGCACCCCGTAACTGACGGTTAAACGCACCCCGTAACTGACGGTTAAACGCACCCCGTAACTGGACGGTTAAACGCACCCCGTAACTGGACGGTTAAACGCACCCCGTAACTGGACGGTTAAACGCACCCCGTAACGGGACGGTTAAACGCACCCCGTAACTGGAGGGTTAAACGCACCCCGTAACTGGAGGGTTAAACGCACCCCGTAACTGGAGGGTTAAACGCACCCCGTAACTGACGGTTAAACGCACCCCGTAACTGACGGTTAAACGCACCCCGTAACTGACGGTTAAACGCACCCCGTAACTGACGGTTAAACGCACCCCGTAACTGGAGGGTTAAACGCACCCCGTAACTGGAGGGTTAAACGCACCCCGTAACTGGAGGGTTAAACGCACCCCGTAACTGGAGGGTTAAACTCACCCCGTAACTGGAGGGTTAAACTCACCCCGTAACTGGAGGGTTAAACGCACCCCGTAACTGGAGGGTTAAACGCACCCCGTAACTGGACGGTTAAACGCACCCCGTAACTGGACGGTTAAACGCACCCTATAACGGGGTAGGCCACTAGATTCAGCTGCGGGCTTATTTTTGTCGGAGAGGATGGTCGGGGGGGGAGACAAACATATATTGACAACTAAACCCAAAAAGAGAATTTTAAAATAATAATTTCATATTTTGATTACATTGATACACAACTCACTTTTGGCTGAATTCCTGGTTATTTTAGTCCTTTTTTATATCAAAACAAATTGCTGTGTTTGGTACAACCTTCTCCGAAGTTCCACATCTAGACATAAACACTCAAAAAGATGCTCTCCCTTTAAATACAACCAAATATGCAAGTCAGGATTCAGATATAATACAAAGATCAGGACCGATCAAAAATCACAGATGACCTGTAAAACCACTCGACCACTGTGTGTCAATGGGTTTGTTGTTAAAGAAAAGTTTGCTACTGAAGCACTCCAACCGAGGCAGGGGCTTCTCCCGTCTCACATAGTGTGGTACAGTAGCAGTGATTTCTGTGGCGGTGGTGGGCGTGTTTGATGAAGACATGGCTCCCGGCACGGCGCCGCCACCACCCTGCGGTGCACAGAAACTTGTCTCAATTTCCTCTTTTGTCAAAACAGCACTCGAGACGTTACTCACGCCTTATTTTGATAACGGGGCAGAGGGTTGACATTTTCTGATCATGAAAGCGGAGTACGTGCCGAAAGAGGTAACGAGAGAAGTAGAGTAGTTTAGGGGAGAGAGGGAAAGAGAGAGCGTACACAGTAGGCTGCAACAGACTGAAGGCAAGTGCAGCGTTTGCCAGCACACAAAGCAGCATCAACGCACCTCAGAGGGAGGGTTATCATCATCATCATATAAAGCCACGGCTGTGATCATCAAAGAGCATGGCCGGGGGAAGTGAAGGGACAGACCTTTGACCTCTGATACTTTCTGGGTAGCAGAGAATGAGGTCTTTCAGATAACCTCGTCGGTACAGAAACACAGAGCTGCATTTTTCTTTGACAAGGAAACACCAGGAGAAAAGGGTCCAGAATCAGGGGATATCTTTACATTACGTTTTTGATATTGCACAGGATGATTTGATGCATTTGAGTTTTTACCACATGCTAAACAAATTTGACAAATATGAAATCCCTATTTTCTTTCATGCACTAATCATTTTTGGATTCCCTCCGGATATATTGAATCATTAGTATGTGGACAGCTTATTTCCTCTATATGATGACAAATACTGACACTCAGCCTACACAGTATATTTTCTCAGCACATACACTGCATATGCACTTGACTGAGGTCCATATCAGGATCTTGATATGCATGTTAGAAATTTCTACACATATGTAAGCAGGTGCATGCGCATCTCACCCCAGATATATCCCTGTCCCATTATAGAGCATATCCTAGTTCCGTATATAAAATATGAAGGACATGAGTATCTGGAACATCCTTATATCCTTACTCCTTAGATCTAACAAAATGTCAGATATCCAGAAATATAAATTAAAGATACACCTTGATATTGGCCATTTTCACCCAGTGAAAACTGAACAGTTTTTCATTGATAGAAGAAATACTTGCTGTAAGAAGAACACATTAAAAACCTGTTGCAAACCAAATGAGCTTGAGTGGTAAAAGCTACCCTTTTCAGCACCCAAAAGCCATTTTACCAACCTTTTGAGACCATTGATGACAAATCTTCACTCAGCTCGAATGTTTAACAGCCAGTGGCATTAGCAGTCCATAGCAACAATTAGGGATGTGCATGAATAATCGAGGACTCAAACAGACATCAAAGCTTGATCTTTAACCAGCAATCATATTTTTTTCACCAAATACTGTAAAACTATTTGGTGGATTGTGCTTTGAGGCTGCCTGAACGGGCAAGTGAAATTGTCTTGAAAACAACATTAAATTTGCTTGGACTCCAGTTTTCTGTTTGTACATGTGCATTTGAGGGGCACAACAAAAAAGAAACCAAGCATCACAGTTCGTCTCCCTAAATTCCCTGTCCCTGTATCGCATTCACTTCACTGTGTTCCGACCGTTTCCTCCACACACACGCGCGTGTGCTGATTGCGCACACAAGCTACCGTTAGGCCTACAGAAATAAATGCCTATAAAAACATACCTGATGGGATACAGAAGCTACATTCCTTGCCAAATGACGACACTTATCACAAATTCAAAATGGACTGGTTGACTAAAGTAGGGAAATGTGTGTTACAACAATGAGCTGCAGTTTTGGATTAATTGCGTCCGGTCTATTTTCCGCTTAAGCTACTTTGCGAACTGCTAGTGTCTTTTAGAATCGGTTGGCATAGGCTATAACCCCCCCTAAACATAGACATGCAAAAACATTAGTTTGATAAAGACAAAGAGCGTATTTTCATCAGAATCATTATGTCTAGGTCTACTCACCAAACAGATGTCATGGTCGTAATTAATCCCCATGCAGTATTCAACGTGGAATTGTTCATCAATTTAGAAAATTCCAAAAAACAGGGAGAATAAACAAAATCGAATATCTATATAATCGAAAAGACTGAGACTATGGTTTGTGACCCAGATTTATTTTTCTTTCAACTCGCCAAATTGTGGCCCAATTCAAAAGGTCACTGAGAATAACAGTTCCAGGCACGAGATGCTCATCACTTCTCACTGGTAACTTTTTTCATTTGGAAAACTATTCTGTTCCATTTTATTCTGTTATATTACTTGTTTTAAACTATAAAATAGGTGTATCTTGACTGTGATAAGGGCTCAGAAAATGAGTGTCTTGTCTGCTAAATTAATAAAACAAGGCTATGCTATTGCACAGCCAAAGACTTCAACAAGCAAATGCCACTGCTGAGGTTACTGCCAAATATATTTATAACTAACCCATGATAGTTAATCTGTGTCGTTTACAGTGGGAGAAAATGAAGCATAGTGGACAGAACAAGCAAGGAGGTGGGTAAAGCCAAGCATGAGCTCACAATATCCTATTGGTGTGTTGTAGCATGTATTTGCATATTTCCATTTGGGAACGCCTACTCTGAAGTGTGCGTGTGCAAAAACTCAATTTGTCCTTGCACTCGATCTAAACAGAATTTTTTAAAACTCTGGCAAAGCGTCTGTGTTCGTAACAGATTTTAGTTTTGGGAAACAGAAAAATGTATTGAGATAAGATCTCATCGATGAGAAAATTAGCAGAATGTCGGCGCAGTGTGAACTAGTTCCATCCTCTCCCACTACCCGCAACTAGACTTATTTGGTGGTGAGAAAACATTCTAAAAGGATGCTTCAGCTTTGTTGCCCTTGTGACGTGTCTGGGTTACCCTTTCTGTCTGCGTTGCTACCTTTTTGAAGATTATATTCTATCATGGTTATACAACCAGTTGATTTTACGGTTTCAATAAAATTTACCTTAAAACGGCACTTGCTTTTTTATTGACTGAATATATGGCAATTTAACAATTAGGAATTGTTATCTGCAATATTTATGATAAATTTGGCACTGTTGCGATCTGTTGGCATATACTGAACAAAATATACAGGCAACATGTAAAGTGGTCCCATGTTTCATGAGCTGAAATAAAAGATTACTGAAATGTTCCATATGCACAAAAAGCTAATTTCTCTCATATTTTGTGCACAAAATTGTTACATCCCTATTTCTCCTTTGCCAAGATAATCCATCCACCTGACACGTGTAGCATATCAAGAAGCTGAACATCATGATCATTACACAGGTGCACCTTGTGCTGGGGGACAATAAAAGGCCACTAAAATGTGCAGTTTTGTCACACAACACCACAGATGTCTCAGGTTTTGAGGGAGCGTGCAATTGCAGGAATGCGTGCAATTGCAGGAATGTCCACCAGAGCTGTTGCCAGAGAATTGAATGTTCATTTCTCTACCATAAGCCACCTCCAACATCGTTTTAGAGAATTTGGCATTACGTCGAACCGGACTAAAAACCGCAGACCAAGTGTAACCACACCAGCCCAGGACCGCCACATCCGAATTCTCCACCTGCGGAATCTTCTGATACCAGCCACCCGGACAGCTGATGAAACTGAGTATTTTGGTCTGTAATAAAGTCCTTTAGTGAGAAAAAAACTACTCTGATTGGCTGGGCCTGCTTCCCAAATGGGTGGGCCTATGCCCTCCCAGGCCCACCCACAGCTGTGCCCCTGCCCAGTCATGTGAAATCCATAGATTAGTGACATTTATTTCAATTTGACTATTTCCTTATATGAACTGTAACTCAGTAAAATCTTGAAATTATTGCATTTACATTTATTTCCCAGTATAGATAAATGTGCCATTTTTTTTTTCCAGTGTGGGACTTGTGCTCTAAAAATATGTATTTAAATTTGAGTACTCAAACAAAATGTTAGTATTCAAACAGCCACAACATTTTAAATGCTCATCCCTAGCAACAATCCCCACAGGCATAGAGGCCTCATCTCTGCATTTCCTGGAATATTACAATTGGCCGCTTGACAAGGGTGGCGTATCCTTGCCTTGGCAGAGGAGTGAAAGGTCATCAAGGAGACTACCCCGGTGGTGTGTGTGAATGGAGAGAAAAGAGAAAGAAAACAGTGCTCCTTCCAAAAGAAAACAGGCCAAAAGAACAGCAGGAAGGAGAGCTCCTCTTCCCCTTCCCGCTGGAGCGAGGGAGTGAGAGAGGGTGAACGAGAGAGAGGAGCAGTGTTTACTATACAACACAAATTTGGCAGCGCCGACCACGGCAGATGTTCTTGCCAATCTGTGCATTACTGTCGCTAGGCGACGGGAAATGTGGGAGCATACGACGTCGCCCCACTCCCCCAGACAAAGCCCTATTCAACCCCTCATTCACACACACACACACACACACACACACACACACACACACACACGATGTACATAAACACTAACGGCAGAAACACACACACCCCGGGATCAGTGTGAGACTGGAAATGGAGCTCGATGCCAATGTCCTGTTCGTGTTGCTGCACGACGGGTTGAATACTTAAAACCCCGCTGCCTCAGCAATGGACCCTCATCAACATTCAGGAGCTGAATTTACAGGGTTCCATGGGGATATTAAGGCTAATGGCAATAGCAGATGTCAGGAGCAACAAAAGGAAGTATGCACTCAAAACGCCGCTCCAGACACTGGGCCTTTGAGGTGCACGTTACAACCGCTGATCTCCCCCTTTACATTATGTGGGCAATATAATTTTACTGTTACCAGTTTTTCTGGCCCGTGTACAGTGGGGCTGGCACCAGCGCTTTGAGCAGGCTAATTCACGACAGTATGACATAACCAAAAGCTAAAAAAACAACTATAATAATTAAAGTTAGTGCTGATAATCATTGGTGGTCTTAAAAAAAAAGACACTGTAAAATTGGGACACCGTAAAAGCCAAGTAAACTAAGCCCAGGCCTCACTAGAGAGAGATGCTAGAGAGAGAGGCCTGCTGCTTCCTAGTCAATAGAAAAAGAACAGTGGATCATTAGAGCCAGCCAAACAGCTTTACCCTACTTCAGGAACAAAAGACAAAACCATCTGTTCTAGCACATCTTCAAACAGAACATCTTGTTCAGTACTGACTGCCTGAAATGGAGCGACTTAGCAAAAACAATCATTTCCCCAGGAAGACGGTGCAATATGTCAGTACAATGTTCAATCTTAGCTATCTATACAGGAGCATTTTGAAGGGGGTTTGTGGCACCAATCTGAAATGGCCGAACCAAACACTGCTTTTTAACCACAGCAGTTGGCGAACTCTGGTGCGAAATAGCCACTGGTTATAGAGCAAAAACACAATCAGAAAAGCAATTCACACTCAACTGAGGCAAATTCCCTTCGAATTCCACAGTCATGAAGCCAAAGGAGAAACTCTAAATCCAGTTTCCCAGAAGTACACTGGGCAATTGCAAAATGCTCTCACTTAAATTAACTTATTTTCCAGTTCTCTTGTCCACATAACACACTATGAATCATCAAGGCTTGTTGAAACTTAACGACAATAACAAACGGTTGACTCACTTATAGGTAGATGATGCATGCCAAAAAAAAGACTCATCAGCTTAAATTCACCAAAGTGAATAGTGCCAAATTCAAAGATTACAGTAAAACAATTGCATTCGACTCGGAGGCACAACAATCTAGACCTAAACATTTGCCACCCATGCTTACTCGCCATCCAAAGAACTGTTAGAGAGTGAGTAGAACAGCTCAGTCTAGATATCACCACGTGAAATGACCCAAACGTGTTTATCGGAACCAAAAGGCCCAAAGTAAGCTGTTTCACATAGGGCTGGGAATTGCCAGGGACCTCACGATATTATCACGATACTTGGGTGCTGATACGATATGTATTGCTATTCGATACTGTGATTTTGTTGCGATTCGATGTTCCAAACGTATTACTCTGCTGCAGAGGGACAAGAGGAGAGCCATGAGAAAATGATCATTCATGGAAATAAAAGTGCTGAAAACAAATGGGCTACCTATTTAAAAAGATGGAGAACAAACTATGAAGGAAAATACTGGCGTTTTGGTGCAGGTACAGCCAACTAACGCAAAAATAATATTGCGATAGAACGATACGATATAGAGCGTCAAATAATCCCGATATGTAATTTATACATTTTTCTTTCCCATCACTAGTTTCTCGGCTACAGGCCTATTCCTAGGAACCCTGTACCATCACAGCAATAAAGACGGCTGGGCGGTTTGTGGGGAGGAGGAAAAAAGAACAGGGAAAGTCGAACTCATTTCATATGGCTCATAAACGGCATCAGTCTGCACCACTGTGCACACACACGGGGTCAGAACAGAACGAGGCACAACTGCGAGCAGTGCTCCCGCATTCCTTGCAAGTACCTCAGTGTGTAATTAGAAGCAGAATTTGGCAAACCACAAGAAGACAGCAGCAAACGCTTTATCACACAAAACATATTGAGGTCTTCTCAACTAGGCTCCGAGGCTTGTTTGCTGTATAAACAACAGAGGAATTATATTATGGTGCGTGTTCATTTTGTTGGGGACATCTGTAGCCCCGGAATGAGCTATGACTTGGACGTGGAATGTTTTTTTTGGGGGGGGGGGGGGGCTTTACGATGGCTGGGTACTCGAAGCGTTCACCCTAACAGGATAGGCTACATGAGTATCACAACACTTGTGAGACAGGGAGCTTAGGCCTACATTTCCCGAACCAACCGGATAACTTTGATAACAGGCCTACAAAAAAAAGAAAACATCATGCTGTATGAAAAATATACTTACAACAAAGCCTATACAAGACACTGACGCATGCTTTCAGGGAAATAGGTCTCAATATCTGTAACAAAACACACCACTAGTTGCTACCAACTTCATTCAGTCAGTCTTGTTCAACAAGCAAATGTGAGTCATATGTACAAACATCTACAGTTGGACAATAAGCACTGGGGAACTCAACCATGCTTTGGATGAAAATCTTATCAAGCCAATAAATTCCTACAAAAATGAGGTCATTACCTGCCGTTGAGTTGTTGACTAATTGTCTTGCCTCTGGCCAATAGGGAGCCTTGTATGCAGGCCTAATCTTTACTTTTGAGAGAGAGCGAGCGAGAGCGCGAGAGAGAGCAGCCCCTTGAATTGAGAGAGAGAGAGACAGAGATTATGTTGGATACACAATCTGTCATCACTTCTCTTTCTCTGGCTTGGGGTTTGGCATGGCGGATGGGACCACATGAAAAGCCTGCGGTTCACCCACTATGGTTGAGACTCTTGTCTGCCCGAGTTCATTTCTAGGCCTTGAGCCCAGGCGCGTGGCTAGAGCATTGTCCTCTCACCAACAGAACGCAAACATTCTTGCAGCTTCACTGAAATAACATTACTCAACACTGTACAAGAGCAAAGGATAATAAAATGTACACAATACTGCTGAGATAGAATAAGAACAAGGTCCTGGGTATTGTGTAAATAAATAATCTATATGCCCAAATATACCCTTATAGTGCACAAGCTTCCTCTACACTCTCCAATGGGCTTTAAACATACAAATGAGGCACCTTGATTGATCTTATATAATTTCGGCAGCATTGAAGAGCACAGAATGTGCTTCTGAGGCACATAAGATTCTAACTAAAGTAGCTACAGTGGGACTAGCATAGCTCTACACAGGAATGCCTGGGGCAGGTTTATCACTAATAAGAATGCACATACGTCACAATAAGAATGAGACATTAACAATCCAAGGCGCATCCATATATTCTCATACATTCCTCTCTTTTCCAACAGGTTTCTAAGAATTGAGCTGTGAAGCCTTGACAAAATCCTGGCAAATTCTTGGGTGCCAAAACATGACATTTATTCTCTAACACTATGCTTAAACCAGACGTTCGAAAAGCATTAAACATTTATGGCAATTTAGCTAGCTAGCTTGCAATTGCTAGCTAATTTGTCCTATTTAGCTTGCTGTTGCTAACTAATTTGTCCTAAGATATAAACATTGAGTTTTTATTTTACCTGAAATGCACAAGGTCCTCTACTCCGACAATTAATCCACACATAAAACGTTAAACCGAATCATTTCTAGTCATCTCTCCTCCTTCCAGGATTTTTCTTCTTTAGACTTCATATGGCAATGGCAACTAACTTTCATAATAAGGTGTATTACCACAACCGACCTCAGTTCATCTTTCAATCACCCACGTGGGTATAACCAATGAGGAGAAGGCACGTGGGTATATGCTTCTAAAAGCCAATGAGGAGATGGGAGAGGCAGGACTTGCATCACGTTCTGCGTCACAAATAGAAGCAACTTCTATTTTAGCGCCTGGCAACGCAGACGCTCGTTGGCACGCGCAAGCAGTGTGGGTGCAATGATTGAATAACGTGTAAATTTTTTTGCAACGCACTTGACGCGTCCGGTTTGGGCAACGTGTAAGGCAGTGGTTCCCAAACTGTGGGGCGTGCAAGTGGTATTAACCTGTTGTGGTATAGGGGGCAGTATTTTCACGGCCGGATAAAAAAACGTACCCAATTTAATCTGGTTACTACTCCTGCCCAAAAACTAGAATATGCATATAATTAGTAGATTTGGATAGAAAACACTAAAGTTTCTAAAACTGTTTGAATTGTGTCTGTGAGTATAACAGAACTAATATGGCAGGCCAAAACCTGAGAAGATTCCATACAGGAAGTGCCGTCTGACAATTTGTTGTCCTTCTGTTGCATCTCTATCGACATTACAGCATCTGTGCTGTAACGTGACACTTTAAGGCTTCCATTGGCTCGCTAAAGCCGCCAGAAAGTGGAATGGGGTGTCTGCAGTCTCTGGGCAAAGTATAGGAGCAGAGTTTGTAAGTGGTCAGCCTGGGGACAGTGAGACTGGAGATGCGCGTTCACGAGACTTCAATTTTTTTTATTTCAGTCTTTGAATGAATACATTGCCCGGTTGGAATATTGTCGCTATTTTAAGAGAAAAGTAGCATAAAAATTGATTTTAAACAGCGTTTGACATGCTTCTAAGTACGGTAATGGAATATTTGGAAATGTTTTGTCACGAAATGCGCTCGCGCGTTACCCTTCGGATAGTGACCTGAACGCACGAACAAAACGGAGCTATTTGGATATAATTATGGATTATTTGGAACCAAAACAACATGTTGTTGAAGTAGAAGTCCTGGGAGTGCATTCTGACGAAGAACAGCAAAGGTAATTAATTTTTCTAATAGTAATTCTGAGTTTAGGTGACCCCGAAGTTGGCGGATGTCAAAATAGCTAGCCGTGATGGCTGAGCTATGTACTCAGAATATTGCAAAATATACTTTCGCCGTAAAGCTATTTTAATATCGGAAATAGCGATTGCATAAAGGAGTTCTGTATCTATAATTCTTAAAATAATTGTTGTGTATTTTGTCAACGTTTATCATGAGTAATTTAGTAAATTCACCGGACGTTTTCGGTGGGTATGCTAGTTCTGAACATCACATGCTAATGTAAAAAGCTGTTTTTTTATATAAATATGAACTTGATTGAACAAAACATGCATGTATTGTATAACAATGTCCTAGGAGTGTCATCTGATGAAGATCAAAGGTTAGTGCTGCATTTAACTGTGTTTTGGGTATTTGTGATGCATGCTAGTTGCTTGGAAATGGCTGTGTGGTTTTTTTGTGTCTATGTACTCTCCTAACATAATCTAATGTTTTGCTTTCGCTGTAAAGCCTTTTGGAAATCGGACAACGTGGTTCGATTCAGGATAAGTGTATCTATAAAATGGTGTAAAATAGTCCTATGTTTGAGAACTTTGAATTATGACATTTTGTGGTTTTAAATTTGCCGCTCTGATTTCTCACTGGCTGTTGAATAGTGTGGGACAATTTCGTACCACCTCCCCTAGAGAGGTTAATACATATTTTTTTTTTTTAAATCAAGGAACTCAGTCTGGCTTCAACTTACTCTTGAAAGTTGTAATAGTAAAATGCACAAGGTGCAATTTTGAAATTGGGTAGTGCATTATCAGTTTCCCCAGTCATTGAATACCGTAGAGCAACATTTCCCAGGACTAAAAACTTGTAGACCCTATAAAACTGAAGCTCCTACTCAACTCTTACTGATAGCTTAGCTGAGGCCTAAATACCTAGGTCACGTTCAGAAGGACACACTTTAAGCAAAACATTTTGAAACTGAAAAAGAAAATCTGTGTTATTATGGAACAAGTTCAGTAGTTTTCCTTACTGAAAACAACCAAATTGTAAAACAGAGAGATTCTGCATCAATCATTGGCTTTATCAAACGCTGATCTGCATATATCATGGAGATTAAGATAAATGAGAAATGTGTTCAGACGAGAAAGTGCATTGCATTGAAGTGGCTATCTGGATGAAAAATGTATACCAAACCAATACAAGCTTTGAACCTTAAAATAGATACATTTTCGACTTTCATCAGCTCTCTTCTTCGGCACTATTGAAGGAGTGTCAGAACAGTAAAGACTAAAACCTAAGATGTATAGCCTAGTTCCTCTGATCTATAAGGGTACCTGTTGAACAACTAATCAATTAGGACATAAAGGGATAGTTCACCAAAATTATGACATTTACCATGAAAGGAGTTTGGACAGGGAGAAACGGTAATCCACGCTTTGGTTTTGCTTACCTAACCATGGTCACCAACGGCTAACTTTAGCATTGCTAAGCCAAAGACCAATAAAAGTCAAATGTACCCAAAATGAACATGTTTCTTAAGTAGGCCTATCTGAGAGGGATCGTGCAATGCAATGACTCCGTTAGAAGACACCCTGAATTGTCTGAAATAGGCCTAGTATAATACTTAAGGCTTAGTATAACCCACAAGTTTAACTTCCAAAGGGCAGGCATTGAAATCTAAGGACTAATAAAACAGATCTTAACACATAGGACACTGTACTATGGGAACAATAATTAGCCTAGTTTAAATTGCTTACTTCTTTTTTGGGGGGGGGGGGGGTATTTTCTTATTTGCATTTTTGGTTAAGGCCTTGTAAGTAAGCATTTCACTGTAAGGTCTACACCCATATACAGCTCATTGAGTGCGGTCTTAGTGCCAGCATCGGTTTGTGGTGGTAAATAGACAGCTACGAAGAATATAGATGAAAACTCTTGGTAAATAGTGTGGTCTACAGCTTATCATGAGATACTCTACCTCAGGTGAGCAAAACCTACAGACTTCCTTAGATTTTGTGCACCAGCTGTGGTTTACAAATATACATAGACCCCCACCCCTTGTCTTACCAGAGGTCGCTGTTCTATCCTGCCGAAAAAAGCGGAAATCCCGCCAGCTGTATGTTATTCATGTCGTCGTTCAGCCACGACTCGGTAAAACATAAGTAATTACAGTTTGTAATGTCTCGTTTGGTAGGATATACGTGATCGTAGTTTATTTTATTATCCATTGATTGTACTTTGGCTAATATGACCGATGGTAGATTACCCACTCGCCATCGGATCCTTACAAGGCACCCAGGCTTTCGTCCCGATATCTCCGTATCTTTCTCCTAAAAATTACAGGGATGAGGGCCTTGTCGTGTGTCTGGAGTAAATCCGTCGTGCCCGACTCGTTAAAGGAAAAAAATGAAGTATTCTTCCAGTATGGGGTGAGTAAGCTCTTTTCGGTCATAAGAGACAGTGGCAGAAACATTATGTACCAAATAAGTTACAAAAAACAATTGGCTAGGGGATCGTAAAATGGCAGCCATCTCCTCCGGCGCCATTATTTGACTTAACACCCTAAGTCGATGTCCATACCCAAGCGGAAATCTAATTAGCATAATATAATACCCATCAATAGCAGTCTGTTTAAGCTAGAGATACCATTGTATTTGCATAGGCTGCATCTCAAGCCACGGCATCCGCCAATGGTGGCCTTCCGGATCTACAGTGGAAGGTGGCCGAGCTACAGCAGTGTTTGTCAGACAATGAGACATTTAGAAATTCGGTCTTCTCATGAAAACGACTGTAGCGTCTGAACAGTTTGGCCCTTACACTAATGAGCCCGCTATGGAATGATGACTCTCACAAACACAATGGTGATCTCCGTTTTGCTCGGTACTGCCGATCTGCCATCTTCTGTCTGTAGCGTCCGAACATTTTGGGCTACACACTAATAAGATCCCTCTATGGAAAGGTGAGACTCTTGTGACCACGTACACGTCAAAGGTTTTAGAAGACCTACTCATTCAAGGGTTTTTTCTTTATTTTACTCTTTTCTACATTGCAGAATAATAGTGAAGACATCACAAGTATGAAATAACACGTATGGAATCATGTAGTAACCAAAAAAAGTGTTAAATAAAAATATATTTTATATTTTGAGATTCTTCAAAATAGCCACCCTTTGCCTTGACAACTTTGCACACTCTTGGCATTCTCTCATCCAGCTTCATGAGGTAGTCACCTGGAATGCATTTTAATTAACAGGTGTGCCTTGTTAAAAGTTAATTTGTGGAATTAATTTTTCTTAATGTGTTTGAGCCAATCAGTTCTATTGTGACAAGGTAGGGGTGGTATACAGAAGTTAGCCTTATTTGGTAAAAGTCCATATTATGGCAAGAACAGCTAAAATGAGCAAAGAGAATTGTCAGTCCATCATTACTTTAAGACATGAAGCTCAGTCAATACAGAACATTTCAAGAACTTTGAACGTTTCTTCAAGTGCAGTCTCAAAAACCAAGCGCTATGATGAAACTGACTCTCATGAGGACCGCCAAAGGAATGGAAGACCCAGAGTAACCTCTGCTGCATATGACAAGTTCATTAGAGTTACCAGCCTCAGAAGTTGCAGCCCCAATAAATGCTTCAGAGTTTAAGTAAAAGACACATCAACTGTTCAGAGGTGACTGAAAATCAGGCCTTCATGGCCAAATTGCTGCAAAGAAACCACAACTAAAAGGACACCAATAAAAATAAAAAACTTGCTTGGGCCAAGAAACACGAGCAATGGACATCAGACCAGTCCAAATTTGAGATTGTTTCCAACCGCCGTGTCTTTGTGAGACGGTGAACGGATGATCTCTGCATGTGTGGTTCCCACCGTGAAGCATGGAGGAGGTGGTGTGATGGTGTTTGCTGGCAACACTGTCCGTGATTTATTTAGAATTCAAGACACACTTAACCAGCATGGTTACCACAGCATTCTGCAGCGATACGCCATCCCATCTGGTTTGCACTTACTGGATCATTTGTTTTTCAACAGGACAATGACCCAACACAGCTCCAGGCTGTGTAAGGGCTATTTGACCAAGAAGGAGAGTGATTGAGTGCGGCATCAGATGACCTGGCCTCCACAATCACCTGACCTCAACCAAATTGAGATGGTTTGGGATGAGTTGGACCACAGAGCGAAGGAAAATCAGCCAACAAGTGCTCAGCATGTGGGAACTCTTTCAAGACTGTTGGAAAAGCATTCCAGGTCAAGCTGGTTGAGAATGCCAAGAATGTGCAAAGCTGTCAAGGCAAAGGGTGGCTACTTTGAAGAATCTAAAATATATTTTGATTTGTTTAACACTTTGTTACTACATGATTTCATATGTTTTATTTCATAGTTTTGATGTCTTCACTATTATTCTACAATGTAGAAAATAGTACAAATAAAGAAAAACCCTTGAATGACTAGGTGTGTCCAAACTTCGACTGGTACGTTACATATATATATTTTATACTTAAAAAAATAAAAATTATCCATATGTTAGTTTAAATAGCTCCACAGAGCACCCCCCCCCCCAAAAAAAGAAAACAAAAATCAAGCAGCTCAGAACGAGAGGTGAGGAAGAGGTATCTGTGCCGTGAAATGCCGACAGGCTACATATTGAAATGCCTGCAGGCTACGTATTGAAATGCCTGCAGGCTACGTATTGACAAGCCTGAGATGAGCATTTTTTGCTGCAAGTAAAAGAGGGTCTTCCAAGCCATTTGCTTGCTGTCAGACCATTGAAGAGCTTGGCGAAGTGGGTCTGTCACGTAAGTTGCATGCTACTGTCATGTAGGTAAGTGCTATGTCCTTATAACCAATGTGACGTAAACATCCAGAATGTCTAAAGCTTATAGCCAGGCTATTATAAATAAAGCACATATTGTTTGTGCTTATATAAAGCACAAATCGTAAAATGTGCCCTATATCAATCCTGTATATTCTTATTTCCATCCTAATGCTATTGTAAAGCAGGGGGTATGAGGTGCAATAACAAAGCAGTTTTGTCATGTAATCTGACATTGCCGCAGGGTCATATTTTCTAGGTCTACGAGGAGAAGCTTAGAGCCGTTTCAGGTGCCTTTTCACAAGGTGAGTTGCAGAAGGGGGGGGTGTCTTCCTGCTCCAGTTAGCGGGTCCTGCAGGGCATGATGGGGAGATCCTCCTCTCTCGGTCTTCCCTCCGGCCGTGTAAATAAAGCACTCCATAAACTCCCGGCCTACCCTGGAATTCCACACCCACTTAACTCAGCTGCCTCCCACGCCCACCATTCACTCCTTTGTGGTGTTCAGCCTTGCTTAACTGGTCCTGGCCAAGTCCCATCTCTCTCTCACACACACACACACACACACACACACACATAGGATCTATTCCTCGGCCCTGTCTGAGCAACTGGAGAAGTCCAGTGTTGTTCTTGGCAGATGCAGCTACCTGAGCAGAGAACATTTCCTTCTCTGATCCCTACACTGAGCCAGTCACTTCCTGCAGAGGAAACTGGGCCACTGGATGAGGTCAAAGGGCACTCACTTGAGAGTTATATATGTTTACTTCTTCACATCTGGGTGCCTAGCTAATAAAACAGGACAAGCCCAAGGCAACAATTGCACAGAAAAAAAAAACAATGCTGCAAATTGCATCACTCTATGTATGACACGTGTCCTCAAAGCACTAACATACAGTTTACATGCAGAAAAGATCACCCATGTTGCATGCACGAGCGTTGCAAAATAAATGTACACATATGTTAGTCAATCATTTTACCCAAACTGCTCGCATCTGCATAGCCAGGCGCTAAAATACAACTTGGTTCTATTTTAGACGCTTGAAGCGTTGCATGTCCCACCTCTATCATCAATTGGTGGCGGTAGTGCACCTTAAAGTTGGTTGCCAACCACCATATAAAATCCACAGACGAAGGACAGACAGATTTATCAAAAGAAAACTGAACTAACTAGGTTTCCCCTTTTTTATCTGTGGATTAAGTTGAGAACACACGATTTTGTATGACTCAACATGGGTCAAAATTCTACAACGATCCAGCAAAAACTAAAAATAACATTGATTTCAGGTAAAATAACAACCCAATGTTTATTTCCCCAGGACAAATTAGCTAGCAACAGCAAGCTAGTTAAATGTATGTTTCGACCTGTCCCCAAATTAATATATAGTTGGCTCACATCCGGTTTTAGTATTTTAACCTGAGTGTCATGAACGTGTCTGGTCGGGATAGAAAAAAAAATCAACATGTGCACTTGCAGTCTGGTCTAGAGGTCGACCGATTTCAAGTTTTCATAACAATCGGTAATCGGTATTTTTGGCCACCGATTATTTTTTTTAACTAGGCAAGTCAGTTAAGAACACATTCTTATTTTCAATGACGGCCTAGGAACGGTGGGTTAACTGCCTTGTTCAGGGGCAGAATGACAGATTTGTACCTTGTCAGCTTGGGGATGCAACCTTACGGTTAACTAGTCCAACACTCTAACCACCTGCTTTACATTGCACTCCACGAGGAGCCTGCCTGTTACAAGAATGCAGTAAGAAGCCAAGGTAAGTTGCTAGCTAGCATTAAACTTCTTATAAAAACAATAAATCATAATCACTAGTTAAACTAGTAATATCATCAACCATGTGTAGTTATCTAGCCTGTCCTGCGTTGCATATAATCGATGCGGTGCGCATTCGCGAAAAAAGTCTGTCGTTGCTCCAACTTGTACCTAACCATAAACATCAATGTCTTTCTTACAATCAATATTAACCAAGTGAAATTGTCACTTCTCTTCCGTTCATTGCACGCAGAGTCAGGGTATATGCAACAGTTTGGGCAGCCTGGCTCGCTGCGAACTAATTTGCCAGAATTTTACGTAATTATGCCATAACATTGACGGTTGTGCAATGTAACAGGAACATTTAGACTTATGGATGCCACCCGTTAGATAAAATACGGAACGGTTCCGTATTTCACTGAAAGAATAAACGTGATAGGTCATTAATATGGTCGAATCCGGAAACTAAGGCTCATATTTCCGTGTGTTATTATGTTATAATTAAGTCTATGATTTGATAGAGCAGTCTGACTGAGCGATGGTAGGCACCAGCACGCTCGTAAGCATTCATTCAAAATAGCACTTTCATGCGTTTTGCCAGCAGCCCTTCACAATGCATTGCGCTGTTTATGACTTCAAGCCTGTCAACTCCCAAGATTAGGCTGGTGTAACCGATGTGAAATGGCTTGCTAGTTAGCCGGGTGCGCGCTAATAGTGTTTCAAACGTCACTCGCTCTGAGACTTGTAGTTGTTTCCCTTGCTCTACATGGGTAACGCTGCTTCGAGGGTGGCTGTTGTCGATGTGTTCCTGGTTCGAGCCCAGGTAGGAGCGAGGAGAGGGACGGAAGCTATACTGTTACACTGGCAATACTAAAGTGCCTATAAGAACATCCAATAGTCAAAGGTATATGAAATACAAATCGTATAGAGAGAAATAGTCCTATAATACCTAAAACTTCTTACCTGGGAATATTGAAGACTCATGTTAAAAGGAACCACCAGCTTTCATATGTTCTCATGTTCTGAGCAAGTAACTTAAACGTTAGCTTTTTTACATGGCACATAATGCACTTTTACATTCTTCTCCAACTCTTTGTTTTTGCATTATTTAAACCAAATTGAACATGTTTCATTATTTATTTGAGGCTAAATTGATTTTATTGATGTATTATATTAAGTTAAAATAAGTGTTCATTCAGTGTTGTTGTAATTGTCACCATTAAAAATATTTTTTGTTCGCGTTTTTAAAAAAAACGGCCGATTAATCGGTATTGGCTTTTTTTGGTCCTCCAATAATCGGTATCGGCGTTGAAAAATCATAATCGGTCGACCTCTAGTCTGGTCAGTGTGTTAGACAACACGGAGGGTACAAAAACTTTCACCTGGTCAGTCTGTGTCATGGAAAGAGCAAAGAGTTTTTGAAACTCAGTGTATATGGAAATCAGTAGGGCTTAGTTTCATTTTGCACAAGCAGCAATGCTTTTGGTTCACTTAATTGTAGTCCACTAAGGAGTGATACAAGTGAAATACCTATTGATTTGATCCTTTAACATGCCAGTGACCAAGAAAAGCGTGACTACATGACATGTTGGTCACAATTTAACATCTAGGGGAGGATTGCATTAATACAGCTGTACAATACTGCTGAAAAAGGTGAGTGCAAACAGTTACTACACATTAATAGGACAATGCAAGGTAAGAGTGAAGCTAAAATGTAGGTCTTCCTGAAAACCAAATGATTAAAATAGACATGGAAATCAGATACCATACTATACTCACTCTACAATCAACAGCCTTTGAATTAAAACACAGCAATCAATGACAACCTGCTTGCATAAGAGTTTTGATAATCATTGACAGTTCCAGCTCTAGTCTTACTACAATGCGTTAACGGCATACAGTGAATCCATTCATCAGCACAGCAGGATAAGTTCATTACAAACATCTGGCCTTTGAGGGCTTCTTAGAAGGACGGCACGGAGCAGGGGAAAGCAAATGTGTAATTGATGCAGGAAGGCAAGAGAGGAGTTGTGTACACTGGACTGTATTGTCAGCTCGGCAGAAGAGAGGATGCCACTGTTGCATGGCCACTGGGCACACAGTCTAATTACTGTTGCAGAGCTGGAGCTGTTGTGGTGCCTTCCACAAAAGATGCTGAGACATTCCATTGTTTCATTCTTGATTCTTGAATTTGCTATCAACACTTGTTGTGGGCCATGGTTTTATAGAGTATCCTTGAGCACCATAGATGGATATGGTCCCTCATGCATAGCCTGCTGTAAGAACCTTAAGTCTGTCTACAAATCAATGAAGAACCACCACTTGGAGACCATTGTCTACATACAGTGCCTTCGGAACGTATTCAGACCCCTTGATTTTTCTACATTTTATTACGTTACAGGCTTATTCTAAAATTGATTCAATACCCCCCCTCTCAATCCACACACACACACACAACACCCCATAATGACAGTAGTATGCTACAAGCTTGGCACAGTTGTATTTGGGGAGTTTCTCACATTCTTCTCCGCAGATCCTCTCAAGCTCTGTCAGGATGGATGGGGAGCGTTGCTGCACAGCTATTTCAGGTCTCTCCAGAGATGTTTGATCGGGTTCTAGTCCGGGCTCTGGCTGGGCCACTCAAGGACATTCAGAGACTTGTCCCAAGGCCACTCCTGTGATGTCTTGGCTGTGCTTAGGGTCATTGTCCTGTTGGAAGGTGAACCTTCACCCCAGTCTGAGGTCCTGAGCGCTCTAGAGCAGGTTTTCATCAAGGATCTCTGTACTTTGCTTCATTCATCGTTGCCTCAATCCTGACTAGTCTCCCAGTCGCTGCCACTGAATAACATCCCAGAGAGTCAGAGTGACCATCGGGTTCTTGGTCACCTCCCTGACCAAGGTGCCTTCTCCCCCAGATTTCTCAGTTTGGCCGGACGGCCAGCTCTAGGAAGAGTGTTGGTGGTTCCAAACTTCTTTCATTTAAGAATGGAGGCCACTGTGTTCTTGGGGACCTTCAATGCTGCTGAGATGTTTTTGGTACCCTTCCCCAGATTTGTGCCTCGACACAATCCTGTCGTCTCGGAGCTCTACGCACAATTCCTTTGTTTTTTGTTATGCACTGTCAACTGTGGGAACTTATATTGGATAGGTGTGTTACTTTCCAAATCATGTCCAAGCAATTGAATTTACCACAGGTGGATTCCAATCAAGTTGTATAAAAATCAAGGATCATCAATGGAAATAGGATGCACCTGAGCACAATTTTCAAAACTCATAGCAAAGGGGCTGAATACTACTGTAAAAAAACTTTCTAAAAACCTGTTTTCACTTTGTCATTAAGGAGTATTGTGTGTAGATTGCTGAGGATTTATATTTATTTAATCCATTTTAGAATAAGGCTGTAAAGTAACAAAATGTTTCTAAGTCAAGGGGTCTGAATACCTTCCGAATGCACTGTCTATACTGTACTAAGTACAGACAAGGAGCTCCCCTTGTCTCCAAAAAAATTATTCCAAATTGACTGGTCCTCAGAAGCAAGCAAAGGAGACTTTCAGGGTCTTCAAAAACACAGCACGAAAACAAACAAGGAAGAATTCAAAACGGCATTACAGTGGGACTCATTGGGTTAAAGGCAATGTAGCACTTATTTCTCAATGCCTGAAACACATGTAATAGTAACTCAGAGCACCCCAAGAAGCCAAATTACAAACTCTTAAATCAATTATGTTGTTTTAAAAGTAGGGATCAAGGTTCTCCAAATTAACTTAATCTTCAATTCCACATCATTTATCACATGATGAACAAAAGAATTAAATACATTAATGAGAAAGAGGCAGGAAAAATTTTATTTCACCTTTATTTAACCAGGTAGGCCAGTTGAGAACAAGTTCTCATTTAAACTGCAACCTGGCCAAGATAAAGCAAAGCAGTGTGACAAAAACAACAGAGTTACACATGGGATAAACAAACGTACAGTCAAAAACACAATAGAAACCTCTATATACAGTGTGTGCAAATATAGTAAGATTAGGGAGGTAAGGCAATAAATAGGCTAGAGGCGAAATAATTACAATTTAGCATTAACACTGGAGTGATAGATATGCAGATGACGTGCAAGTAGAGATACTGGGGTGCAAAAGAGCAAAAATAAATAACATGGGGATGAGGTAGTTGGGTGGGTTATTTACAGATGGGCTGTGTACAGGTGCAATGATCGGTAAGCTGCGGTAATCTCCAGCTTCAGTGATTTTCGCAATTCGTTCCAGTCATTGGCAGCAGAGAACTGGAAGAAAAGGCAGCCAAAGGAGGAGTTGGCTTTTGGGATGACCAGTGAATTATACCTGCTGGAGTGCGTGCTACGGGTGGGTGTTGCTATGGTGACCAGTGAGCTGGGGGTAGAATTGGGGGTCTACTCGATAATCTGCGAGGCACATTTCTTTGACTATCAATGGAAGGAGGGATTCAGCAATAACTTGTTTCTCAAAGTGGATGCTGTCCCTACCATCAATGTGGCTTCTAAGAATCTCAAAACAGCGAGTAGCACACCAGCAGAGACCGTAAGAATGGAAGTGAATCGGGTAAGTGAAAGAGCCATTTTTTCTACCTAACGTTAGCTAGCTATAGCACATTTAGCTCACATCTTCCATCTAAATAACACTGATAAAACTAACCAAATGTAAACATGTCTGACAGCTGTTGGTAGTCAACTGCTGATGCTTAAATCATTTATTGGAAAGGAAATACAGAAATCTCATTTACATAAGTATTCTCACACACACACACACGTCAATACTTTGTAGAAGAACCTTTGGCGGTGATTACAGCTTTGAGTCATCTTTGGTATGTCTGTACAAGCTTTGTACATCTGGATTTGAGGATTTTCTTCCATTCTTCCTGGCAGATTTTCTCAAGCGCTGTTCATTTAGATGGGGAGCAGCAGTGAACAGAAATCTTCAAGTCTTTCCACATATTTTCAATGGGATACATGTCTGGGCTTTGGGCTAGGCCAATCAAGGACATTCACATTCTTGTTCTGAAGCTATTCCAGCGTTGCTTTGGCTGTATGCTTGGGGTCATTGTCCTGTTGGAACATAAATCTTCACCCCAGTCTAAGGTCGTTTGCATTCTGCAGCAGGTTCTCATCAAGGATTTGCCGGTATTAGGCTCCATCCATTGTTCCCTCTATCCTTACCAGTCTTCCAGTCCCTGTCGCTGAAAAGCACTCCCATAGCATGATGCTGCAATCATCATGTTTTACGGTAGGGATGTTAGATGGGTGATGCGCTGTACCCGTTTTTCTCCAGACAAGGCGGTTTGCGTTCAGGCCAAAGAGTTCAATTTTCGTCTCATCAGATCACAGAATCTTATGCTCTCAAGTCTTTCATTTGCCTTTTTGCAAAGTCCATGCGTGCGGTCATGTGCTTTGTTCCCAGGAGTGGCTTCAGTCTGGCCACTCTCCCATAAAGCCCAGATTGGTGAAGTGCTGTAAAGACTGTTGTCCTTCTGGAAGGTTCGCTCATCTCAGCCAATGAATTCTGTTGTTTTTCCAGAGTGGTCATTTGGGTTCTTGGTTACCTCCTTGAACAAGGTCATTCTTGCCTGGTTAATATGTTGGTTTCACAGGTCAATAGTATTTCATTAATAATGACTTGCTTTGACTCTAAAGCTGGGGGACTTACACTACAAGAAGTATAGTTTTCCTACTTGTAGAATAGCCTACCTGTACCAAAGGTGATTAATTGAATACAAATCTTGAAAACATACAATATTCATTTAAAATATTAGAACTCGAGTGGATCTAACAAAACACATTCAAATAAAACCAAACTATAAAGGAGAGGATGACAAACAGAAAACCTATATTTCTAAAGACCATAACCTGGAGAGAAGTAACAAGAAACTGCCATCCAAGATTTCTAAACGCTAAATAAGACTAGTCTCTTGAGCTATTTACCAGACACTGCAGAGCTTGGTGGTTAATTAAACTGACCAGAATTTCTGCAACACTCCTGCAGTGGTGTAAAGTGCTTGAGTAAAAATACTTTAAAGTACTACTTAAGTTGTTTTTTGGGGTATCTGTACTTTACGGTTTATATTTTTGACAACTTTTACTCCACTACATTCCTGGGGAAAATATTTAATTTTTACTCAAGTACTTTTCCCCGACACCCAAAAGTACTCATGGCATTTTGAATGCTCAGGCAGGACAGCAATATGGTCCAATTCACACACCCATCAATATAACGCATTGTCATCCCTACTGCCACTGATCAGGCGGACTTACCTAACACAAATACTGTGTTTGTAAATTATGTCAGAGTGTTGGAGTGTGCCAGTCTGTCCTCACATAAAAAAAGAACATTGTGTCGTTTGGTTTGCTTAATATAAGGAATTTGATGTATAGCGTTTACTTTTAACTCAAGTATGTCAATGTAGTACTTTTTCCACCACTGTACATTTAAAACCAGATACTTTTAGACTTTTACTCAAGTAGTATTTTACTGGGTGACATTCACTTTTACTGGAGTCATTTTCTATTAAGTTATCTTTACTTTTACTTAAGTATGACAATTTAGTACTTTTCCCACCACTGTAAGGTTCCATATAACGCAAGGTATAAGAGCTTTTCATCAGGTAGAAGGTTGGCGTTTGTCATTGTGAATGAAAAGCTAAAACTAGGCCTAGCCTACAACGTGGGCCCAGCAAATGTCAACTGCTTTCTGTACATTAATGTCAAGGCTAGAGTGCAGCCTTTCCATGAGCGCCATAGAAAAGGTAAAAGGAGTAGCAAGAAAGTACTTTCGACCGGTTTCTATAAATTGATGTCAGAAAGGACCAGTGGAAGGAAAAAGGCCAATGAAAAAGTCATGGGCTTAGGACTTATTGAGCTGTTGTTTGCATTGCCTAGAGAGTGCAGGTTTATACTGACATAAAAAAAAGGTACAAATAGAACATTGGAACACTTAGCTTTTTGGACCCATTCTTGTCAGGGAAAGCAGGTGACCAAAACAGACCTTATAAGATAAAAAAAATATCTTAAAGTGTTTCAACCTCATTCTTACAACATTTGTTCTGAACATTAACAAGAGCGCCAAACACTCATGTTCAACCAAACCATATCTTCATATGCTCTTTTTCAGAAAGATATTACGCAAGTTTTGTATAGGTGCAAGATCGAGTTGTTCTGCTGAGAGAAACAGAATAAGATTGTGAGGTTGGAAAATAACATTGTGGTTCATTTATGAAATAACTAAATCGAAAAGCCGATTTAAGCTCCGCTCACAAAAGCTCCATTCTGTTTTTCAATATCCTCCTAACAGAGAAAGGGCTAGGCCCTTCTCATCACTATGGAGATAGGCTTACATTTAAAACACGCAATTTCCCTGAACAGAGGCTTGACTATACCCCTGAATGGAAGCCTATGGCTGTAGAGTTAGGCAAAGTCACCTTTCTCACACGGTGAATAGGCGGTGGTGACAATGACAAGAGATGCAGCTCCGATGTGGACATTAACCACGTGTAGGTTTTTCCACACACAAAAACGATTCTCCTAACCATGCTATACACAACCCATCAACATGTCTGATTCATCTTTGCCAGATGCATTCAAGTAAATAGGCTGAAAACTTGCATTCCTTTCCTTTAAAAAGACAGCGATGCTCTGTTCTGTCTCAAAAAACCCAGGCCTAGAACAAGGTTTGGGCCATGAGGTTCCATTGAGCAGTTCATCTTCAAATATTTTGCATGATAATATACATCTCAGGCACATACATCTGGCAAACCTACCATATGTCTCGACATTACATGCATCCCAAAGGTTTTTCCAGGTAAAATAGTCATGCTTCATATCTTAGAGAAAAGTGTCAAGAGATTAAAACTTTGATAAGACATACATATATCTATATATGGTATTTTCTGATATATTGAGAAGGTATTTTATCATCATTTTCTATAGCCCTAGTCCCGTGTACAAAAAAGTATGAACACTTGCTCTTTCCATTACATAGACTGACCATGTGAAAGCTTTGATGCCTTATTGATGTCACTTGTTAAATCCACTTCCAAATCAGCGTAGATGAAGGGGAGAAGACAGGTTAAAGAAGGATTTCTTTATTTTTAAAGAAGGATTGTGTATATATGCGTTACATTCAGAAGGTGAATGGGCAAGACAAAAGATTTAAGTGCCTTTGAACGGGGTATGGTAGTAGGTGCCAGGCGCACCGGTTTGAGTGTGTCAAGAACTGCAACGCTTCAGTTTCCCGTGTGTATCAAGAATGGTCCACCACCCAAAGGACATCTAGCCAGCTTGACGACTGTGGGATCCACTGGTCAACATGGGCCAGCATCCCTGTGGAACGCGTTTGTCACCTTGTAGTCCATGCCCGACGAATTTAGGCTGTTCGAAGGTAAAACATTTTTTTTATAATAAATAAAATAGGGTGGGGTGGTATCAATATTAGGAAGGTGTTAATGTTTTGTACACTCAGTGTAAATGAATGGATGAAGATTCTGAATTAAGTTCACATTGCTGCCTATAATTTTGAGGATACCAGAAGACTTTTGTTCTAGCATTGAAGCCCGCCCTAATTTAACTCGCATAACCCTCGGCCTACTCGCGGAAACCACAAATGATAGCAATTAGCAACCCCAACGTTACTCAATTGAGCTCCGACAATGACTACGCAGGCTAAGGAGATACAAAAACAAGACAGCGCCTCTTCCCATTCATAATGCTCCATGGTCCCGTGTGGTTCAGTTGGTAGAGCACGGCGCTTGCAACGCCAGGGTTGTGGGTTCCATTCCTACAGGGGACCAGTACGAAAAAAGTACACACTCCCTACTGTCAGTCGCTCTGGATAAGAGTGTCTGCTAAATAACTTAAATAAATCAATTTTAAAAAAGAAAAACACAAGACGCGAGAGAAGAAAAAAAAAAGACCCCCCCCCCCCTTCCCAAAAAAAAGCTGCTCTTTACTACGCCACCTCCAAAAAATAAAACTCTGCCACGCTACACTCAGCCAGGCATTGGCCGGCAGCCAGCTGGATGCCAAAAAGGACTTTTCCTTCTGCGCTGCGCCGCTCCCCCTCATTCAGATACTAACTCCAACACTCTGCTATTTATAGATGCTGGCAAGACACCAACCACAACTTGACCACATAACCACGGACCAAGGCAAAAATAATAATAATCGGGATCAAGAATACATATTAAGAGAGAGGGACAGGGAACGGGAGTGGGCGGGAGGCCAATGGAGCAGTGGCACGAGGCGGTGTGAGGGAGAAGGTAGGGGAGGGATTCTGAGGCCAGCCTGTTTCCAGAGAGAAGGGGATATGGGCAGGCTGCAGCCATTGGACCACACCGTTCCCTCATTCCCGTCAAAAACCAACAGGCAGCAGGGTCTGCAGAGAGCACCTTCCAGGTGGAATCTCACGTGTGAGTAGTGGGGCTCCGAAACTAGGTCAAGACCAGGCCTGAACCGAATACCTTATGCAGAGGTGGCAGCATAGCTCTGAAGTTACTGCACAGCACATTCAGTAGTCTACAAGGTCTGTTTACAAAGTCTGATCTTCTGAATGCTGTTTTTGTCACAATATAAACCATCGATATTTCAAGGACAATTAATCCAGCTGCCATAAGCAGAACAAATAACTCTGGCCACAGGTAGCGGCAGGTAGCCTAGTGGTTAGAGCGTTGGACTTGTCAACCCTGAGCTGACAAGGTACAAATCTGTCGTTCTGCCCCTGAACAAGGCAGTTAACCCACTGTTCCTAGGCCGTCATTGAAAATAAGAATTTGTTATTAAGTGACTTGCCGAGTTAAATAAAGGTAAAATAAAATCAAAAACATAGCTCAAGGCAAGTCAGCTGCACAGTTTTCAAACGAGGATATGATTAACCTCAAAACCTCAATGTTTCAGACTCATTTTGGGCCTGCATGGCTCTGAATACATTTCTGCCCATCTGACAGTGACGGCATAATATCAGCCTCTTGCTCAATGTGTGGCAATCAGTGTTTCCCTCAGTGACAGTACAAAAGGACCCTAGACAATGGACCCACAATGCACCAACTGAGCCTCAGCAGCATCAGGGAGGGGGGGGGGGCAACTCCCAACTTTCCATTTCAAGGTGTCTCAACTGCTAGACAGAAACGTTAGGGGCTAAATCCTAACTAACTCAAAAGGTTTGAGTTGTGTAAATATTTAGTTGTAGGATTTGGCCTTGGGGGAAGTTTGCCAGACCTGAGAGTGATCCTAACAAATAGACAATATGAAAATGCGGAGCCCCCTATTGGCCAGCTTGTGGTAGTCTGGCCTACATTTTAGGCTAAATCACACACACACACACACACACACACACACACACACACACACACACACACACACACCTTGGAGCATGACCTCCACTCACTATTTAGCTTTATTAAGCTCAGAGAAAATGTTAGCTCTGTAAATTTAAGCTTCTCAATTGCCCCAAAATAAGCCTCTAATCTTTACATTTCCCCTGGTGGTGTGATAAAGTTTTCAGAGTTAGTCTACATCCTTGGGGCTGTCCATTTCCCATGCAGCTGTAGACATCTATTGTTGGGGCCTTATGCACAGCAGGTGGTCAAGTTGCTGGGTTTACCATGACAAAGACTCGCCCCCTGTGACCTTCTCCCTCTGTTGTTGCTGCCCTTCCCTCCCCGGCGAGAAACTTGCCCATCAACATGTCTATGGTTCAGCCTGCTACCCTTCTCAGGGCTAGGGGGAATATGTGACCCTCTCCCACACTCCTCGAAACCTCATTGTCCATCAATAGTGAATGGCAATTCTCTAGACGGTCACGGTAGCCTTCAATTAAAACAAGGGTAGAACAAAACCAAGGATTCATGCAACGTGTTGGCTGTTGCCTTGTCTTACAATGTGATACATATGATGAAGTCGAGTCACAGGCAGCGTCATAAGAGGAATCATTCTAAAGCCACAGAAAAATGGCTTCAAGTTCTGAAATGTTCCCTTTCTGTACAACCAAACATTCTCCACACAACACATGCAGCAGGGTTTTTCCATTTTGCTCACTCTTGGCCACATCAAGGGCATACTGGAACAGGATGCCGAAGACATCAGAGAAATTGGCAAACAGAAATTTGTGTGTGTTGACGGTCCGCGACAGATGGGCCAGAGACGCGAGGGTCATCAGAGCAGCCTGGGAGTCAACATGAACCAGCGTACGCCTCCATCTGGAGACGGCAGACCAGGAGGAAGCCAGATGAGCAGCTGCCGCCGTCATCTCCATCTCAAAAAAACCCAAGTTCAAGCAAGCAAGGTGAGCTAGCTCCACAGTCCACACACAGCACAGGCATGGGGCGTGAGGTTTGAGGGAGATGGGAGGGGTAGAAGAGTGTTGAATGAAACCAGTCTGCAGCCTGATCAAAGGCCTTCACTCATCCATCTGAGAGAAAGAAACACTGTCTAGATCCAGAAAGCTAAAAGGGATAGGTCAGCCCAGAAAGTTAGTTTCATGTTTTCAGAAGTGGTCCAAAAGTTAAACTGAGCTCATAATACTTTATTTTTTTTATTATTATTATTTTTTTAATTGGTCAAATCCACAGGCCTACACACCAACTGAATAGTAAGGATTTGCCCATCTAGATGGACACCTATTTTGAGATACAAAAAAAAGGTGTGAGAATCTGGGGTGAACTAGCCTAACTGCTTAGGTAGTTAGGCTAGCAGGCCATACATGGGACAAAATGTTACATTTATGTTGCACTTCCGGTTCCCTGACAGAGAACATGTCAAAGGAGGTGTCGATGGAAAGCATTCACAGCAAAGGAGAATTGAAAGGGAAGTAGGCTATGTTGAATGAAACCTGAATGAGCATTGGACGTCATTTCCAGAAGCGGTGACACTTATCATTCATCTTTGAGGTGATTTTCCTAAATGTTTCGCATTCCCTTATTGTTTAAACCTTTGTGGTTTAAGTTAACATCCCTTATACACACACAATTACAGAACAGTCCTTCACACGTCCTCCTCCTCCAGAGTCCAACCCAGAAGTAAGAGGGAATCTTTGTTCTCTTCATTCCCCCCTGACAGGAACAACATGTGGATCTGAGGGAGGTGGTGTCAATATCCTGCTAAACTCAAAGGGGAGTGGGTGACCACCATGCTCCTTCTCCCAGTCTCAAATCTCCCAACATGGGGCACAGGGGCTTGACAAACAGGCCTCAGCAGCAGCAGCAGCCTGCCTGACACATCTCCACACAGAAGAGGGGGGGTGGGTCAGTGGGTGGGACACAAAAGCAGAGAGGAGCCCTCCACAGGGGCTGGATCTAGAGTGGAGAGACCCAGGGAAGGGAGAGACACTGCACAGGTCCTCTGGGGGAAAAGGAGGCTTCTTTCAGACACAGGAGCATGAGGGCCATCAATCCCACCATGAAAGGAACTTCAAAACCAGTGCCCAACCCCCTTTCCCTTAAGCACTCAGTGAGTGAAAGTTGTTGCAACCACTGCTCTGAAATGGGGCGAATGGATGGAGCAGGAAATCAGAGGACAGAATTCTAACTAGTGCCGAAACTAACCCCTAGCCTATAGGGCTGGGAATTGACCGGGACCTCACGGTATGATATTATAATGATACTTAGGTGCCGATACAATGTAATTCGATACTAAGGCTGTGACAATACCAGTATCACAATATTTTTGATCAGTCAGGAAAATAAGTGTTGAAAACATGTTGGCTCACAATTATTTTACATTTTTTTAAAGGAGAACAAGCTATAGGATGAAAAATACTGGAGTTTTGTCGCAGTGTTTGCTAACGCTACCCACAGTAATATTTACTAAACCCCCCCCATTAATACTAGCCTCATCCTCTCTAGACACTTCCGGTAGCTCCGGATAGATCAGGTTGGTGAAAGTACTATAAAAAAAATATAAATAGTTCCATCTAACCTCTGTTGCAGGCCAGGTTGAGTTAACCTTAATTGCTCCTGTAAGTCACTCTGGATAAGAGCATCTGCTAAATGGCTTTTTAAAATTAGTTTCCACCGTATTGCTTACACCCATTTGATTCTTGCCGATCAAAGTGTCTAGCGGTTGGGGCTATAAGGTTGATGTCATGATATCAGTCTGGGTATTGGTGGTCACCTCAAAATGTAGAGAAGAGAATGTCCCGGCAACTTTAAATGGACAGCACATAACATGGTACTCCTGCTACAGAACAGTTCCAAGGCAGAGAAGATAGCGTCAGTCCTTACCATACATTACTTCAATAATTAGAGGCTTCTGCTGTGGGTCCTAATGGTTGAGTTAATTTTTGAGTTGTGTAAATTTTATTTTTACAGGGACAGTGCACATTAATCAATGCTTCAGTAAAACTGCCAGTTTGAGCCAGCCGGCTCATTTTCAACTAGAGGTCGACCGATTAATCGGAATGGCAGATTAATGAGGGCCGATTTCAAGTTTTCATAACAATCGGTATTTTTGGCCACCGATTTGCCGTTTTTTTTTGTTTTTTTTAACTTTATTTAACTAGGCAAGTCAGTTAAGAACACATTCTTATTTTCAATGACGGCCTAGGAACGGTGGGTTAACTGCCTTGTTCAGGGGCAGAACGACAGATTTTTACCTTGTCAGCTTGGGGATTCAACCTTACGTTAACTAGCCCAACACTAACCACCTGCTTTATGTTGCCAAGGTAAGTTGCTAGCTGGCATTAAACTTATCTTATAAAAAAACAATCAATCATAAACACTAGTTAAACTAGTAATATCA